>NW_003852419.1:2062075-2063203 GCF_000181295.1 Otolemur garnettii | reverse complement strand
TATCTATTTATATGTCTTTGTATATATGCTAAAATTAATATGATATATACAACGTTTTATTCACTATGTTATTAATTATCTTCTAAAATTATAATGGATTTAACTGAATATCTATTTATATGTCTTTGTATATATGCTAAAATGCATGCATCTAAAGGTACAACTAGGCCGGGTGCAGTGGCTCACACCTATAATCTTAGCACTCTAGGAGGCCAAGGTGGGTGGATTGGTTGAGCTCATGAGTCTGAGACCAGCCTGAGCAAGAGTGAGACCCCCCGCCTCCAAAAAGCAGCCTGGTTGGGCAGCGCCTATGGCTCAGTGAGTGGGGCACCAGCCCCATATACCCACGGTGGTAGGTTCAAATCCAGCCCCGGCCAAACTACAACCAAAAAAAAGCCAGGCATTGTGGCAGGCACCTGTAGTCCCCGCTACTCGAGAGGCTGAGGCAAGAGAATCACCTAAGCCCAAGAGCTGGAAGTTGCTGTGAGCTGTGACATTACAGCACTCTACTGAGGGTGACAAAGTAAGACTCTGTTAAAAAAATAAATAAATAAAGCAGACGGGTGTTGTGGTGTATGCCTGTAAGTTCCAGCTACTTGGGAGGCTGAAGCAAGAGGATCTCTTGAGCCCAGGAGTTTGAGGTTGCTCTGAGCTATGATGCTATGGCACTCTACCGAGGGCAAGAAAAGGAGACTTGGGGCAGCACCTGTGGGTCAAAGGAATAGGGCACCGGCCCCATATGCCAGAGGTGGCGGGTTCAAACCCAGCCCCGGCCAAAAACTGCCAAAAAAAAGAAAGGGAGACTTGGACTAAAAAAAAAAGAACATCAATAAATCTTTTAGTGCCAATTTTTATAGACATCATATACAAAAGGAGTAAAATTAGAATTTAGAATTTTGGCTCAAGTGGCTAAGGCACCAGCCATATACACCTAAGGTGGCGGGTTCAAATCCAGCCCAAGCCCGCCAAACAACAATGACGGCTGCAACCAAAAAATAGCCAGGCATTGTGGCAGGCGTCTGTGGTCCCAGCTACTTAGGAGGCAGAGGCAGGAGACTCGCTTGAGCCCAGGAGTTGGAGGTTGCTGTGAGCTGTGATGCCATAGCACTCTACCCAGGAGGACAGCTT
>NW_003852419.1:2053195-2059981 GCF_000181295.1 Otolemur garnettii | reverse complement strand
CTACTTAGGAGGCTGAGGCAAGAGAATCGCCTAAGCCTAGGAGTTGGAGGTTGCTATGAGCTGTGACACTAAGGCACTCTACCAAGTGTAATAAAGTGAGACTCTGTCTCTAAAAAAAAAAAGACAAACTAAAAATTTCCAAGCAGGCTTGAGTTCACCCTTGAAATTGAAGCTTCTCAAAAGAAATTAAATCAGGCCCGAAGGTGGCTCATGCCTGTAATCCCAGCACTCTGGGAGGCCAAGGCCAGTGGATCACCTGCTTTCACAGGCTCTAGACTAGCCTGAGCTAGAGCAGGACTGTCTCTAAAAATAGCCTGTAGTCCCAGCTACTTGGGAGGCTGAGGCAAGAGAATCACTTGAGCCCAAGAGTCTGAGGTTGTTCACAATCTCCTAACCTGCATGGAAATGTTTTGCTGCCCGGAGACAAGCCTTCAAGCTGCTATAGGCATTAATGAGATAAGATCAATCTCTCCAGTGAGCAGGTGTTATACTTTGAACATTCCTGGTGCAGCAGGGTAGAAGTTGAGCCCTTGGGGAAAGAGCAGGTAGGGACCATTAAGCAGTGATCCTAGTACAAGGCCCCCCACACCTATTGTATAATGCTTGTATGAAAGGCCAGGGCAGAGGTTGCTCTGAGCTCTTCCTGGAGATACCGGAAGCCCACCTCTTGCAGGCATGTACCTTCAATCCGTGTCCCAGCTGATTTTATTTGCTCCGGGATGGGATTAATTGTTCTTGCCCAGACTTAAGAGCTAACAAGAGATATAATATTTTACTGATAGTAGTTATTATCTGGGTTACTTCACGACCTCAAAATACTTTTTATTTATTTTTTTTTTTGAGACAGTCTCAAAAATAAGAACTTTCTCCTCCCCCACCCTGATTTATATTTCTTTATAGCAGTTTGCTTTTTGTCTGTTCTTCCCGGCTAGAATATAGACTCCATGAGGTTCTTTATTCTGTTTATTCCTATAATCTTCAGTGCCTAGAAATGTCCAGCACATGATACTGTTTATTAGATTAAATAAAATATCCTTTCCTCGTTCTATTGTATTTAGCAGCATTCATTTATTCATTCAACAGACAGTACCTTTGGTCTTTCAAACACTGTGTTGACGTCTGGTGATAAACAGTGATAACCCCTGCCTTCAAGGAGGTAACGGTTTAGTCAGAGGGAAACACCGACAAGTAAATTATTGATTAAAGCACAGTCCGACAAATGCTGTGACAGATAGCAGTACTAACACTATGGGACCATACAGCAGCCTCACCTAACTCAGGATGGAGGAAATCAAGGTAGAATTCTCTGAGGAAGCGATGTCCTAACAAGGACATGAAGGACAAAAAGCCAACCCAAGTGAAAAATTAGGAGAGTCAAGAGTGTTTGATGCAAGGAGAACGATGTATGGAGAGGTTGAGCAGCAAAGGGTCCCCCCTCCCCAAAGGCACTGATTTAGTCCCTGTGTTCAGTCTTCCCGTATGTTGTTCACTTTGCCAGGAATGGCTAGAGTGTCACCCTGTTCATACTTACTCCTACATCCTGAACAAACCTTTACTATGTGGCTTCTCTTGATGTATGTAAGCCGAAGTAATCCCCTCCTTTGTCCCTTCACTATCATCAGTGTTTTTCTTCATCGTAGCTCTTAGTAATGTTTTTCTTCAACATTATATAGAATTCCTTAGAGGATAAAAACATGCCATATATTTTGTAGCTGAGGCAACCCAAAGAGCCTCGCATAGAGTAGACACCCACTAAATGTGTATTGAATGAGTGAATTACTAATTCTCCTTCTGAACATAATTTTCTGATTGTATTGCTTGGAATAGATTGGATAGATTCTAAGACTTTCCTGCATCAAGAAAAGATGGACAATGCTATGTATTCGTAGAGTCAACACCAACATAAATATAGATACAAAGAGATGGATATAGATAGATATGATACCTATCTATGTTCTAGACTCTTGCTTGGTTAATAAAGGAGGTAGAGCCACAAATGAGACTTTTTCCATAAATTTGTTAATATTTTTCGCCTTCTAGTTCTGTGGAAGCAGAAGCTGAGATGGGGCTCAGGGTGCACGCTCCTAGCCCCTCTACCACCTCCTGTGAAGGGGAGGGGAGGATGTGATCCTAGAACATTCTATTTTACCACCTCCTGTGTAGGGCAGGGGAGGATGTAGGGTTAGGAGAAATAATGTAGGTGCCTCAAAGCCTCAGCCGATGACCCAGGAGTCCTAAAGTACCATAGCTCTAATCAGAGTTGTGCTACAATGATCTGAAATAGCCAGGCCTTTATAACCATCAGGGCATTGGCAGGTGGATGTAGGCTTCCCAGGAAGGGCGTGTGGTTGGACCTCACAACAGTTTAGGGAAACACTGATGGGCATGACAGCTGGAGGCAGTCTAGTCACAGCATTCCCAGCAGCCATGGCAACAAGTCCTTCCATGAAGAAGGATTCCTGTTATCTACTGTTGTGTTATTCCATAACCATACAGTCATAATTTCAAATGAGGTAGGTTCTGTTCGAATTCTCTAACAAAAATGTATGTATTTTATTTGTTTTTTTGAAACAGAGTCTCATTCTGTTGCCCAGACTAGAGTGCCATGACTTCATCCTAGCTCACAGCAACCTCGAACTCCTGGGCTCAAGAGATCTTCTTGCTTCAGCCTGGTGAGTAGCTGGGACTACAGGCACCTGCCACAAGTCAACTAATTTTTCTATTTTTAGTAGAGACAGGATCTTGCTCTCAGCTCAACTGATCTTAAACTCCTGACCTCAAACAATCCACCCCCTTCAGCCTCCTAGAGTACTAGGATTACAGGCATGAACCACTGTGCCTGGCCAAGACATATGTTTGTTTGTTTGTTTTTGAGACAGAGCCTCCCTCAAGCTTTTGCCCTGGATAGAGTAATGTGGCGTTACAGCTCACAGCAACCTCCAACTCCTGTGCTTAAGCGATTCTCTTGCCTCAACCTCCCAAGTGGCTGGGACTACAGGTGCCCACCACAATGCCCGGCTATTTTTTGGTTGTAGTCACCATTGTGGTTTGGCAGGCCCAGGCTGGATTTGAACCCACCAGCTCTGGTGTATGTATGTAGCTGGCGCCTTAGCGCTTGAGCTATAGGCACTGAGCCAACATATGTATTTTTTAAAATGTATGATAGAAATCAGTATATTGGAAATAAACCACAAATACATTTTTCTCAGAGATATTATTGGAATTTCAAGCTACTGCCACGTAGGTTTCCTTTGAGTTTAAGGGGCAATACTGCCAAGACAGAATTTTGGGTTACTTCATCCCATAAGACTTCTAACATTTTCCTTGGAAGATTGTAGCTCACGCTCTCCTATGAATTTCACTTTTCCATCCCTTTTCCATGACATGAAGAACCAACTATCCAAACAAATTTTACTTAAACGGATTCATTTGATTGCCCGGTATTTTTAAGTTTTGTGTTATCCTTATATTACAAAATAATTCTTCGAAGCTATTTTTAAGCAACAAAGCCAACTGATTTCTTGAAACTTATTTAATATACTAGATATTATCAAACAATTTTACTTATACATTTACCTTTTATTTGAGGAAAATACGGTTTTCCTCTGAATCCAAGAATTTTTCCCCTCGTTCTTTTTTTTTCCTCGTGTGATCCTAGAGCATTCTATGCTACCTCTGCTCATTCTTTCTGACTGCATTTCCTACTAGCTCTCAGAGATGTACTCTTAACTCTTTTCTTTCCCAGCTTACATGGATATCACTGGGATCCATGAGCTCACCTAGAACACACTAAGGGTTAAATCTGCATAAAAAAAGGATTAAACTCCTATAGACAGTTGAAAAATATTCTGCCAGGCTCTCACACTTCAAGACTCTTGCTACTTAGCTATTGTACAGCTATGTACTCGTATCTCAAGGTTGTATTCTTTTTCTCTGTGTTTTTATTAGACTTGTAACATAATGGCATTCAAGTTAATTCAGCTGAGTTCATTAAATGCTATTGGAGCACCTGTTTGGCAGATACTACAACAAGGACCAGAGGAATAAAGATAGTACTAGCCCTCCAGGAGCCTGTCACTTAACGGAGTAGACTATCCCTCAAACAGAGCATGTCCATACAAAGTTAGAAACACCAACAAAGAGCTATACCCAAGGTACAAAAGGAAGAAAAAGAATAGGCACTTATGGGTTTAAGAAAGGCTTCTAGAGGCAATGACACCTGATTGGGGTCTTAAAAGAGTCAGCCAGTCCCATATCACTGGAGTATTACATGGAGTCCCATGAAGGGAGGTTGGAAAAGTAGCACAGGGAGGCATTGTATGCTGCCAAGGAGGATCTACTGTATTCATTAGGCCATGGGGAACTTTTGAAGCGTTTTAGCAGAGAAGTGCCTGTATTTTGGAAAAATAGTTAGCACTGGCAAGATGTGAAGGAAGGCTCTAAAGCAGCTTCAGCATCATCTGGGGATTCATTAGACACGCAAATTTGGCCTGGCATGATGCCTCACTCAGCACTTTGGGAGGCCCAGGTAGGAGGATTGCTTGAGGGCAGGAGTTCCAGACCAGCCTGAGCAACACAGCAATACCTTGTCTCTACAAAAGAAAAGAAGAAAAATTAGTTAGGTGTGGTGGAATGCACCTGTAGTCCTAGCTACTTGCTTAAGACCAGGAGTTTGAGGCTATAGTGACCTACAATCATGCCACTACACTCCAGCCTGGATGACGGAGTGAAATCCTGTCCTCTTAAAAAAAAAGAAAAAGAAAAGAAATGCAAATTCTCAAGCCTCGCTTCAGACTTACCGAGAATGCTGGGAGTGTGGCCCCAGAAACAAAATTTAAACAAGCCCACTATGTGATTCTGATGCAGACCATAGTTTGAGGACCACTGTTCTAAATCAGCAAGGAACAGAATGAGGTAAGCAAGGAACTCACTTTACGTGCAAAAGTTAAAAGGGTGCCAAAATCTTCAGTAATCAAGATAAGTAATATTTTAATGTAATTTTTTTTTTTAGACAGAGCCTCAAGCTGTCGCCCTGGATAGAGAGCTGTGGCATCACAGCTCACAGCAAACTCCAACTTCTGGGCTCAAGCAATTCTCCTGCCTCTACCTCCCAAGTAGCTGGAACTACAGGTGCCTGATACAACGCCCAGCTATTTTTTGTTGCAGCCATCATTGTTTGGCAGGACCAGGCTGGACTCAAACCTGCCAGCTCAGGTGTATGTGGCTGGCGCCTTAGCCGCTTGAGCCACAGGTGCCGAGCCTTAATGTAATATATATATATATATATTTTTTTTTTTTTTTTTTTTTGAGACAGAGCCTCAAGCTGCCCCCCTGGGTAGAGTGCCGTGGCATTATAGCTCACAGCAACCTCCAACTCCTGGGGTCAAGCGAGTCTCCTGCCTCCGCCTCCCAAGTAGCTGGGACCACAGGCGCCCACCACAACACCCGGCTATTTTTTGGTTGCAGCCATCATTGTTGTTTGGCGGGTCCGGGCTGGGGATTCGAACCCACCACCTTAGGTGTACGTGGCTGGCGCCTTAGCCGATTGAGCTATAGGCGCTGAGCCAATGTAATATTTTTTAAAAATCAAAATTAATATAAAAAATCTATGATGAACAAAATATCAAAATTTTGAGCAGATGTAGTGGTTCACACCTCTAATCCTAGCACTTTGGGAGGCCAAGCCAGGAGGATCACTTGAGCCCCAGAGTTCAAAACTAACATGGGCAACATAGTAAGACTCTTATCTCTTATCTCTACCAAAAAAAAAAAATTCAAAGTTTTCAATGAAGGCAGGCTGTTGTTCGTTTTTAGACCCCATGTTATTGAGCAATGGGGAGAGGACAGCTGGTTCCAATCAGCATGAGGTTTCCAAGGTCCACATGGCTATCACATTCCCCATCAGGCAGCTTTATGAGGACTGACAAAGGTGAGTGAATAGATTAGATAATATGGGGTTCAGGCCCAGCCTATGAGCCCTGTCCAGTCACACAGGGTTCCTCACATTCACAAGGACCCCACACTTAGAAGGATTCCACATTTGGTTTAATACTCTGCTGTCACTGTTTTGAAATTTTTAATAATTTTTAAAGAAGATTCTCTGCAATTTCATGTTGCATTAGGGCTTCAAAGTTTCTCTGAAATTGTTTCTGGATATTTTTTTCTCCTTCAAATTTTTCATAGAGTGAATTCGGTCTTCTTACTGTTGTTGCAGAACTTTTACTAACTTTTTCTGCTTGGTTCCAAATATGAGAGGACATTTTGGTACGTGCATAAAGAGCACATATTTTTTTCTTTTCCCTCAGTTTCCAATGTGACTTAGCTCAGTACAGGTTGGGAAGCATTTTTTGGTTGTCATGACTGATGGGTACTACTGCCATCTAGTGGGTAGTGGCTAGGTACATTGCTAAACATCCTACAATGCGCAGGACAGCCCCTCAAACAGGAGAGTCATTTGGTCCCAAGTGTCAATAATGCTGAGATTGAGAAACCCTGCTTTACAAGGACAGGGAAGTTGTTAACAGCGCCTTAAATTGGGGCAGTGAGAGCAAATATGGAACTTTTTAGAACGTGATGATTAATCAGCTAGGAGGGAGTGGAGTTTGAGAGTGTCTGAGGGAAAGAAAGACTGTTAGAATTTTTGATTACTGGCTTGGCACCTGTGGCTCAAGTGGCTAAGGCACCAGCCACATACACCTAAGGTGGCGGGTTCGAATCCAGCCCAGGCCTGCCAAAACAACAATGATGGTTGCAACCAAAAAAAAATAGCCGGGCATTATGGTGGGC
>NW_003852419.1:2041950-2052506 GCF_000181295.1 Otolemur garnettii | reverse complement strand
AAAAAAAAAAAAAAAAAAAAAAGAAAGAAAGAAAGAAAAGAAATTCATGGTGAAGAAGTAATTTTATGAATTTCAGATAGTTAAGCTCAGGGTATAGAGTTCATTGTCATGCTCTAAGTAACAGGCTGGGGATCATGGCAAGGATAACTTTTCTCTGAGAGAAAATAAAGATTCCACAGGTGGGAGAAGAGGAACAAAAGGGCTGCAGAGGGAGGAGTGGCTGGGACAACGGGGTTGGAGCAGAATCAGCATCCAGAATCAGCAGAATCAGCACCCAGACCACCCTGGCTCCACGTAAGCAAGTGTCATGGCTGCCTTTCTGGATTGCACAGGGAGCTATTCCTGGGGAGGTCAGCTTCCAGCATTTCCTCGAGGAATGCCACCTGCCTGTGGGCAGCCCTCTTTTCCAGTAGCTCAGGACATTTGTAGGCCCAGGATACAGGGAAAGCCCCATCACCTATTCTTGGGTGCAGCTGCAGGCAGCCCCACTCCCTTACAGTAATCTCCCACTGTTTGGGTAAGTGTCATAGGTAAGTTTCTCCAGAATTGTTTCTTTTCTTTCTTTTTTTTTTTTGGTTGCAGCTGTCATTGTTGTTTGGCTAGCCGGGCTGGATTTGAACCTACCACCTTAGGTGTATGTGGCTGGCGCCTTAGCAGCTTGAGCCACAGGCGCCAAGCCCAGAATTGTTTCTGATGATTTTTTTCTTCTTCAATTTTGATATCAACAGAGAGCGAATTCAGCTTTTAATCCCAAATATTTTCAACTTTGTTTATTGCCATTAATAAAAGGCAGGGATTTTATTGTCATTGTTTAAGCTTAAGGAATACATTTTCTAGCTACAAGATAATTGTCTTATAATTCCTGATTTTTAACACCATTTATTTATTTACTCATTCTTTCGTTTATTTATTTTCTATAACTCTGCCCCCCCGGGTGCCTTTGAAAACAGAGATGTTACCTTATTTCATGTTATATCCCCAGACCTTGGTACAGCACCCAGAACATAGCAGGTGTCTAAGGGGATGCTATGGTGCACTGCTCAGGTCCCCTTCTAGGATCAAGGCACTTATTTGCCTAGCTGCAGCCAGAATCTGCTGGTATGGTGGAAGGACAGTGGTCCCCTTGCCACCCCAGGTCCAGAGCTTCCAGCCGGACTGGCTGAGGCTTTTGTTAGGAATTTATCCCAATTCAACCTTTTCTGGCCAGTTCTGTTTCCCTCAGTCCCTTACAAGTGTTGTCCTCAAGAGTACTTCTCAGTAACCCTGCCTCATGCAAGTCTCTGCCTAAAATCTGTTTCTGGGGAACCAAGCTAAAACAGTGTTTAATAAATATTTATTGGATAAATGGATGAATGGGCTCTTCCATTGTAAACCGTGCAGTTCCTCACCCTGGACAGAGATACAGTGGAAAACTTCTGACCTTTATTTGTACATTTCACATTTTATTTTGTCATCTCAGGCCCTAAAAGTGAAAGCCTAGACTAAATCATGACCCTGGGGTCATACATGGCTTTTATATGATGATAGTATCAATGCCCAGTTACTGCAGTTATATTGTCATTTGACCACCAGATGGCAGAGGTGACATTTGGAAATTCTCTCTGGCCCTGGGTCACCTACTCCAGGATTTAACATGAAACTCAAATTACCCGTTTAGCACCATTAATTCCCAAGCCCTCGTGATTATGGCATTGTTGCATTTTGTCAGAAAGTGTCACTGCCACATTTGGCCTCATTTGCATATAAAAAGAGAGTTTGGAATATAATGGAAAGACCCCTGGACCAAACATCACTAGCCACTGCACAGAGCCACTAGCTCCATTTGAACATATCTGTTCATTAGTTAAAAAAAAAAAAAAAAAAAGGAGAATCCCAGCCCTCTGCATCTTCACAGATCAGTTGTGAGGGATGTGCAAAAATTATTGAGGTTAAGGGAAGGGGCCTGGTTGACGTTCTTTCTAGAGCAAGAGAGCTCTGAGTGTGGGATGGTAGGCTCAATTCTGTGTGAGTAGAAGGACATTACCTGGGTCTCTGGCCTCTTCTCTTGGCTTCCAGAGTGAGGGGCTGGTGTAAGTGGTGGTCTCTAAGAGGCACTAGTTCCTGATATGCTCACTCCAGCCTAAGCTACACTCCTGATGCGAGGCCGTCTGAAGTTTGTTTCTCTCCTGGAGCACAAAGGTTTCCTGCATGCTGGGTGCAGACAGCATGGCATGTTTCTTCCCTAAATCCTCAACTCATGCCTTTCTTGCTTGTGCTTGCTCTGAGATCATGATGAGGTAACTGGGTTTGCATGAATTTTTCACGCTGCTGTGAGATTCCTTGCCTCTCTGCCAGAATTCCCCTGTGCCCATACAGTGTCAGGCTGAAAAAAAGGCTAGCTCCAGGAACGCCAGCATTGCTGGTCCACAGAGTATCATACAGGTTCAGCTTCCTCAGCCAAGGTGTCTGAACTAAGGGGCTGGTAGAGGTGAGGAGTCTATTGTCTCCTTTCTCCCTCTTCTCCATTTAGGGAGTATATTAATTTCCTACTGGTGGTGTAATAAATTCCACAGACTTAGCGGCTTAAAATAACCAACATTTATTGTTCTGGAGGTCAGAATCCTGAAATGGGTCTTATAGGGCTAAAATCAAGTGTCTACAGAGCTGTGTTCCTTCTGGAGGACACAGGGGAGAACCCTTCCTGGGTCAGTTCCAGCTTCTAGTGTCTGCCTGCACTCCTTGGTTTGTGGCTCTTCCTCCATCTTCAGAGCACATCACTGCAACCCCAGCTTCCATCATCACATCTCCTTTTTCCGACTTTGATCCTCCTGCCTCCCTTTCATAAGGACCTGATGATTATATTGGACTTACCTGGATAATCTAGGATAATCTTTTCATTTTAAAATCTTTAACTTAATCACATCTGCAGGGTCCTTTTATTACCACATAAAGTAACATTTACACAGGTGTGGGATTACCCCATAAACATCTTTGGGGAGACCACATTCAGCCTACTGAGGTTTATGGGCTAGGGTCAAAGGTGAACGAGAAAGGTAAAATGATGACTATTTTGTAGAACATATGTTTGAGAAACTGTGATAGACATTGTAAAATGTGCTATCTCATTGAATTCTCACATCAATATATAGCAAAGTTAGTATTTTTACAACAATTTTTTTTTTTGAGACAGAGCCTCAAGCTATCCCCCTGGTTAGAGTGCCATGGCATCACAGCTCACAGCAACCTCTAACTCCTGGGCTCAAGCGAGTCTCCTGCCTCAGCCTTACAGGTAGCTGGGACCACAGGTGCCCACCACAATGCCTGGCTATTTTTTGGTTGCAGCCATCATTGTTGTTTTGGTGGGCCCAGGCTGGATTCGAACCCACCACCTTAGGTGTATGTGGCTGGTGCCTTAGCCACTTGAGCCACAGGCGCCAAGCCTACAATTTTTTTTAAAGATGAAATACTGAGATTCAGGTTGAATGGTTTATTAGTCAATGGTAAAGGTGTGTATTTGAGTCTCTTTGACTCAATCCTTTCCCTTAATCCTAGAAAAATCTTTTTTCTCAATTGCAGAATGGGAACTGCCACTAGCTCACAGCTTTGTGTGAGGATTAAGTGAAATGGTATCTGTAAAGGACTAAGAAGAGAGTGTAGCTCATGGTAAATGCTCCCCTAGTGATAGTTGTTACAATTACTGTCCCTATCTGCTAGCCCTAACCTTCCCTGGTCCTCTTGGCTCAAATGCCTCCTCTCCTTGGCAGGCAAAATCCTGCCCAATTCTAAGTCAATCTGATCAAACTTGGCAGATATTAGTTGTGAGCTATTTAATTACTATCCTGCCACATAGCTAGTACTATGAGGGAGGAGAACAGAGCAATCAGCTGATAAAAGAAGATACTATTTTTATATATTTTGGGTAATACATTTGGCCCTCCATATCTGTGTGCTCTGCATCCATGGATTCAACCAACCACAGATCAAAAATACTATTAAAGAATGGATGGTTTTGTCTGTAGTGAACATGTACAGACTTTTTTCTTTTCATTATTCTCTAAACAGTACAGTATAAAGACTATGTACATAGCATTTGCATTGTATTAGGGACTAAAAGTAATCTAGATATACTTTAAGCATACAGGAGGATGTGGACATTATAGGCAAATAATATACCACTTTATAGCAGAGCATCCATGGATTTTGGTATCTCCAGGAGATCCTAAAACCAATGGCCTACAGATACCAAGGGATAACTATATTTTGAAACAAACTTGTATGGTCCTATATTGTAGACTTTCTTACAGAAGGGTCTACAAAAGTGAATTGGGTTTTGCCTAAAATAGACGAGGGGCCAGGCACGGTGACTCATGCCTGTAATCCTAACTCTCTGGGAGGCCGAAGTGGGTGGATTGCCTGAGCTCACCTGTTTGAGAGCAGCCTGAGCAAGAGTGGGACCCTGTCTCTAAAAATAGCCTGGCACTGTGGTGGGCACCTGTAGTCCCAGATACTTGGGAGAATGAGGCAAGAGAATCGCTTGAGCCCAAGGGTTTGAGGTTGCTATGAGCTGTGATGCCATAGCACTCTACCAAGGGCTACAAAGTGAGACTCTGTCTCAAAAACAAACAAACAAACAAATGAAATGGCCAAGGGTGTTAATTATGCTAACTCATACCCAAAATCACGCCAAGCAGAACATGACCATGATGCCTTTCACTTATTACAAATACTCAGTCACTGAGCTGGTAATCTGCCCTCCTAATCATTGTTTAAATTCATTCATGTACCTTGTAGACTAAGTCTTACAAGTAGAGCAACTGAAGAATACTATGTAGGGTATAGAACTTTATACTGTCAGAAAATTACCCAGAACTGGCCAACTTGTGTCCTCAGGCTGAAAGAACTTGTCCAGAGCTTCTCATTACACACACAGAAGATAAGAATATGGTATAGTACACACATAAATGGACAAGATGGTATGTGGAAGGGTCCTGGTTCCTGGCCTGGCTTCTCTGAAGACTGAGGGATCATAATCTTATTGTGTGTAGGTCACTATGAAAGTTTTGAGACAGACTCTGCTATGGTCCATTATCTTAGTGACAAGAAGCACAGTTGACAGCGTCCTTTCTAATTCACCTGTGCAAGTTTCAACTTGGCTCTGCTTATTGGTGTTGCAGGGAGAGGTTCATTTGTTTCTGTCAGCAGATTTATGTTTCTTGATTTTTGTGCATCTCAAAACTTTTGCAGTGACCCACATAACATAGCTCATTTGTAACATCATCAGTTTGTTCCTTTGATGGCTGGACCACACTTAGATCTTGAGATAGAATGATACATTGCTGCAAGGAGTGAGTTCTGGGTTCCCCTCCTGTACTGAGGAACAACAGTCTTCACTTCCTATTGGGTCACTGCTCTGTGATCCTGGATTCCTAGCCTGACTTATACCCATCCTACCATTCACTTGGAACCCTTTTCACATCAGAGGCCAGGCTCTATTTGCTATATACCCAGACAGTGCTTTGGAGGGAACTGTGAATGGAGAACACAGAATGAGGTTGATTATGCCCACACATTGTTGTCTGCCAATATGTGATTCTGGCCTCCGTGATATCATCTGTACGGATCAAACCCAAGTTCATCAATATCAGGCTAGCAAGCTACCACTATGGCTGAGTGTCTTGCCCATATCTCAAGAAAAGATAGCATCTCCTGGATGCCTCAGTGCTGATTTTAGAAAAAGAATATTCTGTTCTCTTTTAGGCAAAGTTGGAAAGAGAAGAAGAAGCTGGGTCAACTTTATAAGTCACCTAACCAAATTGAGAATTAGTCCTAGTCACGTCAATCAAAGATCAGGATGCATCTTTATCTTGTGGAATTAAATAATTCACACTTAAAGTTGCTGGAACTTTAGATTATCGTGAGCTTTGCAGGAATGTGGCTACGCAACTTGAGTCATGTACATGAAGCTGTAACTTCGGCTTTTTTCCCCTGTAAATAATTACCACCAAAAGACACCACAGGTAAGATCTCCTCGGTTCACTCTCCTCCTTAGGGAAAGTAATATAATCTTCCTTAGAGCACAGCAGTTTCCAATGTTCTAATTTTACAAAAAATGCTGCAATCCTGCTGGAACCTTTCTGTCTCTGCCTGTGTAAGTGAATCTCAACTTCCACTTTGGAATCACTGACCTCCTTCATTTGGAGTGGGTGTTTTCCCAAGTGGCCATCCTCAAGCTCTGCACTCGAGTAATCACTGTAGTTAATCATATTTTCTTTCTTTCTTTTTTAAATTTCTTATAGCATAACTCTGTACATTAATGCAATCATGGGGTACAGTGTGCTGTGTTCGTATACATTTTGAAATACTCTCATCAAACTGGTTAATATAACCTTCATGTCATTCTCTTAGTTATTGAGTTAAGACATTCATACTCTGCTTTTGTTAATCACATTTTCTGAATCTCATTATTTCAGTTCGATAATCTGCTTGTTTCTTATAGAAAGCTATATGAATTTTTAAAAAACCAGAATAGCCCAAAATTTAACATCCAAATGAAATCAGTCCCCTTCAGAGACATTACCCGGGGAGACCATATCCTAGTTTTTTGAAAAATTAGTACCCCTTATAATAATTTTGGAAATCCTTGTGGATGTTACTTTTTAAACATTTTCTATAGCAGTCTTTTTTTTGTTTGTTTTTTTACAGTTTTTGGCCAGGGCTGGGTTTGAACCGGCCACCTTCAGCCTATGGGGCCAGTGCCCTACTCCTTTGAGCCACAGGCGCCATCCCCTCTATGGCAGTCTTAATGGTATAGAAATTTTCATCCTTTAGAATTGGATTTTAGTTTTAGGAACCATCACAAGTAATTTTAAGACATGGCAAGTATGTCATGGGGGGTGGAGGTGATCAATTCATCAAATGGCCAAAACCAGGGTTCAGGTTCAGCCATAAACAGAAAGGCTAATTTTCTTATGTAGTCACAAATAACACAAAATAATGGCAAAAAATGTTTTAGACATGTTATGTAATTGCAACAAGGTTGAAATTAAGTATGAAGGATCACACCAATTCCATACACGGATTTAGGGATGTTGTTTTAACCAATCTATGAGGCTACAGAGAAAATATTTTTATGTTTCTGCGGCTGGAGTTTCTAAGCAAATTTTCCTGGGGACCTGGATGGTAATTTATTGATCAGACAGAGAGAGAAATCTTTAATATATACAGGAGAGATTTATCCTACACATACAGGAGACATTTACTTTATAATGAATACATCTCTCACAGTGATTTACCTCCTGGAGGTATGTGTTTACTTTCAAGGGAGGTATGAGACTTGGATTGTGGAGACATTCCAGGGTGGTAAAAACAGAGATGGAGACACTGAGTTTATCTTTCCCCTGAATAAATTTATTTACATTCCAAAGGGTTAGAGTATGAACTCATGAATCTTTCCATTGCGTTTCCAAGGAAACTCTCTGGAGAGGGGAAGAAGTACAACTACCTCTTCCTTAATACTAGATTAATTTTGTAATTAATTTCACCTGTAATACACATTACTTAATGTCTACGGTTTTATTCAGCCAGTTCTCATTGTGTCATCCTAGAAATAAGAATTTGAGTACTAGGGAACAATGTGGTTGTTCTTTACTGTTAAGTGATTAATAGTAATCTGGTCCACTCCAGAAATCTTATGTATGCATTCAGGGTAATATTAATAAGTATTGATGTTAGAAATGTAACACAAAATTTACTTTCTTCAAAAGTGAAGAGGCTCAGGAAATTTTACCCCAAAATAGGACTCTGTGCTATAAAGAGTATTTTGAGGGCGGCCCCTGTGGGTCAGTGAGTGGGGCGCCAGTCCCATATACCCAGGGTCGCGGATTTGAACCCGGCCCCATCCAAACTGCAACAACAACAAAAAATGTTGGGTGTTATGGAGGGCGCCTGTAGTCCCAGCTATTCGGGAGGCTGAGGTAAGAGAATCGCCTAAGCCCAAGAGCTGGAGGTTGCTGTGAGCTTTGATGTCACAGCACTCTACCAAGGGCAATAAAGTGAAACTCTGACTCTAAAAAAAAACAACAGTATTTTGAATTAAGGCCCTTAGAGATCAACAGGCTGTTGGAAGGGGCATTCCCACTGTCTGCATAAAACTAGACTGGGTTCATCAAAAAGAATAATTGCATGGCCAGATGGTGGCTTACGCCTGTAATCCTAGCACTCTGGGAGGCTGAGGCAGGTGGATTACCTGAGTTCACAGGTTCAAGATCAGCCTGAGTCAGAGTGAGACCTCCTCTCTAAAAATAGCCAGGCATTGTGGTGGGTGCCAATAGTCCACCTACTTGGGAGGCTGAGGCAAGAGAATTGGTTGAGCCCAAGAGTTTGAGGTTGCTGTGAGCTGTGACACTACAACATTCTACCAAGGGTGACAAAGTGAGACTCTGACTCAAAACAAACAAACAAACAATTGCTTTTCTTTCTCCTCACTGTTATCTCAATATTTTGCAAGAGAGAAGATCAAAAATATAAACTAAGACTAGGCTAGGCACAGTGGCTCATACCTGTAATCCCTAGCACTGTGGGAGGCAGAGGTGGGCAGATTGCTTGAGATCAGGAGTTTCAGACCAGCCTGAGCAAGACCAGCCTGTTTCTACTAAAACTAGGAAAACCAGCCAGGAGCTGTGGCAGGTGCCTGTAGTCCTAGTTACTTGGGAAGCTGAGACATCAGGATCACTTGAGCCCAAGAGTTTGAGGTTGCTGTGAGCTATGATGATGACCCCATGGCACTTTGACCCCAAGGTGACAGAGTGAGCCTCTGTCTCCAAAAAAAAAAGTAACTAGACCTGGCCCAACCCATTTTAAAGATAATACCTGTCTCTCAGGTTAATTTAATTTCCAAAGAGAATCATTTAATCATTTAAAAGTCAATCTGCTTCCCCTCCCCCATCCACTCTTCCACATACTTACTTATCCTCCCTAGTAACCATTTATTGCTGCTAAACAGAATTACCTATATTCTCCATCTTCCCCTCCCCTCTAAAATCAGGGTATTTTTGGACCCCACTGGGATATTGGTAATTCTTCCCATGTGCATGGTAAATGAATGTCTTTTATTAATTTACCTTATTGTAAGGTGATCTTTCAGAGAACCTTCCCTTACCCCTACAGTTTTGTTACGGCCCAACCAGATTCATTGCCTGCTATACAAACAAAAGCCGATTCTCCGAGATAGTCAAGAGTTGAATTTTGCAGACACTAAGTGAGGAGACAAGAGGAATTCCTCAAATCGATCTCTCCAAATATTTGTTTATTTATTTATTTATTTATTTATTTTTGAGACAGGAGCCTCCAGCTATCCCCCTGGGTAGAGTGCCGTGGCATCTCAGCTCACAGCAACCTCCAACTCCTGGGCTCAAGCGAGTCTCCTGCCTCAGCCTCCCAAGTAGCTGGGATCACAGGTGCCCTCCACAACGCCCGCTATTTTTTGGTTGCAGCGGTCATTGTTGTTTTGGTGGGCCCGAGCTGGATTCGAACCCGCCACCTTGGGTGTACATGGCTGGTGCCTTAGCCACTTAAGCCACAGGCGCTGAGCCTATTTATTTATTTTTTACATAGAATCTTACTATGTCTCCCTGACTAGAGTGCTGTAGCATCACAGCTCACAGCAACCTTCAACTCCTGGGCTCAAACAATTCTCCTGCCTTCGCCTCCCAAGTAGCTGGGATTATAGGCGCCTGCCACAACACCAGGCCATTTTTTGCTTATAGTTGTTATTATTGTTTGGCAGGTCTGGGCTGGATTCGAACCTGCCAGCTCAGGTGTATGTGGCTGGTGCCTTAGCTTAGTTATTATCACTTTTTTTTTTTTTCAGTTTTTGGCTGGGGCTGCATTTGAATCTGCCGTCTCCAGCATATGGGGCCAGTGCCCTACCCCTTTGAGCCACAGGCGCTGCCCAGTTACTATCACTTTTAACATGCCTGTGCCTTTGCAGTTTAGGTTCTTAGAACAGTTCTAGCCTTGTGCCCCCTATTAGTTTGTAAAGAGTGGTTTCAGTTGGAACTATGTTTCACACACTGCCTTTTCCTGTTGAAGGACCTCAGTAGTAGAGTGATGACCTACTCTAAGAAATTGTTAACTAACTCTTCCATTTCTTTCTATCCCAGGGATTCCTTCTTCAAATGTCCTAAAGAGACCACAGTAACTTCCTCCCCTGGGGATGGATGAGAATTGGAATTGCCATATGGATAGGGCAATGGAAATTTTCCTAATTTGTCCTTCTCAGATCTAAAGTCCATATGTGGGGCAGTGCCTGTGGTTCAGTGAGTAGGGCGCCAGTCCCATATACCGAGGGTGGCAGGTTCAAACGCAGCCCCTGGGCTCCGCACCTGTGACTCAAGTGGCTAAGGCACCAGCCACATACACCTAAGGTGGCAGGTTCGAGTCCAGTTTGGGCCCACCAAAACAACAATGACCGCTGCAACCAAAAAATAGCTGGGCGTTATGGCGGGTGCCTGTGGTCCCAGCTACTTGGGAGGCGGAGGCAGGAGACTCGCTTGAGCCCAGGAGTTGGAGGTTGCTGT
>NW_003852419.1:2036749-2040383 GCF_000181295.1 Otolemur garnettii | reverse complement strand
GGTGGCAGAGGCAGGAGAATCGCTTGAGCCCAGGAGTTGAAGGTTGCTGTGAGCTGTGATGCCATGGCACTCTACCCAGGGTGATAGCTTGAGGCACTCTCTCTCTCAAAAAAAAAAAAAAAAAAAAAGAATGTTTATTGCAGCTCAATTCATAATCGCCAAATCGCCAAAATGTGAGAAACAACCCAAGTGCCCATCAACTCACGAATGGATAAATATATTACCTTATATGTGTACATGGAACAACATTCAGCCATGAAGAAAGAAGAAGGCTTTACATCTTTTGTATTTACCTGGATTTGGAGCACATCCAAAATGTGCTAAGTATCACAAGAATGGAAAAGTATCACAAGAATAGAAAAGCAAGTGTCCAATATACTCAATGCTGATGTGAAACCAGTTGATGAACAACTCTATAGGCTCACATTAAAGAAAGACGCAACCACAAACAACTGGGGGAGAGGGCACGGAGAGGGGAGTTGGGAAGAGGGAGAAGGTCTGGTGTTCTATCACCTAAGGGGCACCATGAGTATATGGCATACCTCTTAGGTGAAGGGCTCAACTACAAGTTAGACTTTACCTAACAAGTGCAAACAATGTAACCTAATTATGCCCTTATATTAATCTGAAATAAAAAATATTAGTAATGAGCAGTTTTCATAAACTAGTAATTTTCTGTTTGATAGCTATATGTCGTAATAAATATATTATTTTGAATCAGCTCAGAAGTTATTCTTCCATACTTTTGGGTAAGAAATTAAGCTAACATCTCTTTATAAAGATTTTTATTATGTACATTTTTGTATCAATGCTGTATTTCACATAAAAATATGCTATTATTCAAACAATGCAGAAATACACAGCATGGACGGTGAGGAATTCCTGTAATTCACTCTTAAAAAACCATTGTCTGCCATTTGTGACTTCTCATAGTGGCTGCACTCCTTAGTAGAAGGTGGAAATAACTCTGTAGTCTGCTGCCACATAGTGGCAAAGTAAGCTCTGCTGCCAGTGACGCTAGAAAGAACTTGCTGTTATTCTAACTCCATAAACATTTGCTGAGCAAATGCTGGGCATTGCCTGAAGCACCAGAGATCTACAGATGATCTCCATGGTGGAAAACTTTATAAATTAGTAGGAAGATTGACAAGTATTTATCATGAGCTAACAAAGTTCACTGAGACAAAAATCTGAGTATGATGGAAGAATAAGAATTTCTTGTCATGTCTGATTGAGAAAGCAAAATTTGAGATGGATGCTCAAGTGTTAGGCAGTTTCTT
Source organism: Otolemur garnettii (assembly GCF_000181295.1). Lineage (NCBI taxonomy): Eukaryota > Metazoa > Chordata > Mammalia > Primates > Galagidae > Otolemur > Otolemur garnettii. The sequence goes on along the minus strand of NW_003852419.1, from coordinate 2,039,103 downwards.
AGGTGGACGTAAGAAAGACCTTCTAGCAGAGAGCAGAGTGCAGTACGTGAAAGAAAAGTTCTTGCATGGAATTTCGAGGTCACTCAATTTGGAGCATTGTGTATGGGAAGGAAGAGGGAACTGTTACATAGATGACAGCCACTATGGGTTCTTAAGTAGAGAAAGGAGAAGGTCAGAATTGTTTAGAAAGTTTGAAGAACATCTAAAATGGTTCTTACTCATAAGTGACCTAGTTTTATGCTTCAATTCTGGCTTCTTTGAAAACTGATATCATTAACAGCAAATAATTTTGTAAGAAAATGTATCATTGCCTGAGTGCAGTGGCTCATGTCAGTAACCCTGGTACTCTGGGAGGCTGAGGTGGGTGGATTGCTTGAGCTTACAAGTTTGAGATCAGCCTGAGCAAGAGAGCGAGCCCTGTATACAAAAACAGATAAATTAGCCAGGCATTGTAGTGGGCACCTATAGTTCCAGCTGCTCAGGAGGCTGAGGCAAGAGGATCTCTTAAGCCTACAAGTTTGAGGTGGCTGTAAGTTATGGAGTCACAGCACTCTACCTACGGCTATAGACTGAGACTGTCTAAAAAAAAGAAAGAAAGAAAGAAAGAAAGAAAGAAAGAAAACATATTATTGTTTCCTCAAGACACACTGTAGAAACTAAATTCAAACAACTTGTCATTCTTTTTTTGCAGGTTTTGGCCAGGGCTGGGTTTGAACCCACCACCTCCAGCATATGGGGCTAGCACCCTACTCCTTTGAGCCACAGGTGCTGCCCAACTTGTTCTTTTTTTTTTTTCTTTTTGAGACAGAGCCTCAACCTATCCCCCTGGTTAGAGTGCCATGGCTTCACAGCTCACAGCAACCTCCAACTCCTGGGCCCAAGCGAGTCTCCTGCCCCAGCCTCCCAAGTAGCTGGGACCATAGGCGCCTGCCACAACGCCTGGCCATTTTTTGGTTGCAGCCATCATTGTTGTTTGGTGGGTCCAGGCTGGATTCGAACCCACCACTCCAGGTGCATGTGGCTGGCACCCTAGCCACTTGAGCCATAGGTGCCAAGCCAACTTGTTGTTCTTTTGTTATGATCCCTTAGCATGTTTTATGCATCAAGGGAAATCTACAGATGTGTAGATGTGTAACTTTTTGGGGGGGGGTAGGTGAACAAAGCCTCAAGCTGTTGCCCCGGGTAGTGTGCTGTGGCATCACAGTTCACAGCAACCTCCAGCTCCCAGGCTTAAGCGATTCTCTTGCCTTGGACTCCCAAGTAGCTGGGACTACAGGTGCCCGCCACAATGCCTGACTATTTTTTTGTTGTAGTTGCCATTGTTGTTTGGCAGGCCCAGGCTGGATTTGAACCCACCAGCTCTGGTGTATGTGGCTGGTGCCTTAGCCACTTGAGCCACATGTGCCAAGCTGTAGATGTGTATTATGGTAGCCTGCCTTCAAAGTGGCCATCCAATATTACTGGCCTCTTGGTATTCATGCCCTATGTATATCCTCTCACACGAAATAGGGCTGACCTCTGTGACTAATGGGATACTGCCAAAATTTGGGGTTGTGACTTCTGTGGTTAGGCTATGAAAGTCACTAAAGCTTCATCTGGGTGCAGTGGTGGGTACTGAGGTGGGGGGATTGCTTAAGCCCAAGTTCAGCCTGGGTAACGCAGTAAGACCCTATCTTTCAAAAATATTTAAAAAGAAAAGTAAAAAAGAAAAAGGTTTTGAAGCTTCTACCTTGCTCTCTCTTGCTCATTTTGGGTAAGGCCAGCCACCATGTCATCAGATTGCTCCAGCAGCCGGTGGAGAGGCTACATAGGTAGGAGCTCAGTACTCCTTTCAGTCAGCAGCACCAATGAATAGGTCATCCTGGTTGCTCACTCTCCAGGCCCAGCCAATCCCTTATGTGACTGTGCTCCCAGCTAACATCTGGACTATAAGCTATAAGTGTTTAGTATTTAAAGTCAGATAAATAGACATATAAATAGATAAATAAGCTGGGTACAGTGCCTCATGCCTGTAGTCCTGGCTACTTGGGAAGCTGAGGCTAGAGGATCTTTTAAGCCTAGGAGTTTGAGGCTATAGTGAACTTTGATAGTGCCACTGCACCCGTCTGGGCCACAGAGAGAGATTCTGCCTCTAAAATAAAAATTAAAAAATAAAAGATAAGGCATGGTGGCTCACACCTGTAATCCTAGCACTTTGGGAGGGTGAGGAGGGTAGATTGCCTGAGCTCACAGGTTTGAGACCAGTCTGAGCAAGAGCGAGACCCTACCTCTAAAAAAATAGCCAGGCATTGTTGTGGGTGCCTATAGTCCCAGCTACATGCGAGGTTGAGGTAAGAGAATCACTTAAGCCCAAG
>NW_003852419.1:2033190-2036715 GCF_000181295.1 Otolemur garnettii | reverse complement strand
AAAAAAAAAAAAAAGTAATGGAAGTACTTCTGCTTTTTTTCACTGAGTTAGGGACAAACATATATGCAAATAACAAAATATCTTAGCCAGGTACAGTGGTTTATGCCTATAATCCTAGCATTTGGCAGGCTGAGGCGGGTGGATTGCCTGAGCTAGAGCAAGACCTCGTCTCTTAAAAAAACATAGCTGAGCATTGAGGCGGGCATCTGTAGTCCCAGCTACTTGAGAGGCTGAGGCAAGAGAATCACTGAGCTCAAAAGTTTGAGGTTGCTGTGAGCTATGATGCTACGGTACTCGACTGAGGGTGACAAAGTGTGACTCTGTCTCAAAACAAACAAAACGGAAAAAAAAAACCCAGAAAACTCCCTTACTATTAAAACGTAGTTATTTTTTAAAAGAATAGTTCAAATTCCTGCCACTATGTTTTGAAAAGCCTTAAGCAAAGAATTTAGTAATCTCAAGTTGGTAGTGCCACCAGGTACCTATCAAAGACAAAAATATCTTCCCCAAACACATAGCAATTTAAACTTTTATTTTTTATTTATTATTATTATTTTTTGAGACAGAGCCTCAAGCTGTCCCCCTGGGTAGAGTGCTGTGGCATAGCTCACAGCAACCTCCAACTCCTGGGCTCAAGCAAGTCTCCTGCCTCTGCCTCCCAAGTGGCTGGGACCACAGGTGCCTGCCACAACGCCTGGCTATTTTTTTCTTTTTTTTTTTTTTGGTTGCAGCCATCATTGTTGTTTGTTGTTGTTGTTGTTTGTTTGTTGTTGTTGGCCCAGGCTGGATTCGAACCCACCACCTTAGGTGTATGTGGCTGGCGCCTTAGCTGCTTGAGCCACAGGTGCCGAGCCAATTTAAACTTTTAAAACCAAATTTGCTTTTGCCCATACCTCCCCTAGGAGTATTAGAAGGAATTGACTCTACTTGATCTCATGATTCCTTTCTTCCCAGTCTCTTTTAAACCCATTCAAATCTGCTCCAAGTAAACATCTGGTCCTACTGTGAATGCCAACTTCATTCTTCCTGTTGCTCAGGCCAGAAACCTTGATATTATTTTTGACTCTTCTTTTCCTCTTGCCAGTTATCCTATTTTTTAGATAATTCTTTTGGCTCTATTTATGAAACTGCCTTTTACAAATTAATGAAGTGTTTTGAGGTAAGAACTGGGATAAGTGTTGGGGGATTGGAGGCCCCAGTTCCCTGAACCCAGTTGACCTGGGTTCAATTACTCAGGTGAGCTGGAAAGTTCAATTGAGGCTTTGCAGTAATCAAAAGTAAAAACAAATGGAAACTGGAAATAAAACTGGAGTGGCACAGGCCGTGTGGATAGAAAGCAAAAGTAATGACACAGGGTTTTCCCCATTCAAGGCTGGACAAGGACCCCATTTTCCAGGCCCAAACAGACTTTTTTTCCCACCAAACTGCACTCTCTGGACACAAATAAGACAGGAGAAAAGCAGTTTTTCCAGTATTTCATGTAAGTTAGGCCCCTTGGGGAGTGGACCTTCTGCCACTTCTTCTTAGAACTGGGAACTGTATTCATTTGTTCATACCCTCATTCAGTCACTAATCAACATTAAAGTCTGTCAAGTCCTGGCCAAGTATAATTCCCCAAACAGTATAAAATCTCTAAATGAAAAGACTTATGGGAGGATTTCTCACTTGGGTTTCCCCTCCTGCCAGAGGCTCAGTGCCTTTCTTTCATTCTCTGTTCCTTTCTATTTAATAAATTCTATCTTATACTGATCTCTGTGGTCCATGTGTTCATTCTTTGACTCTCCTAGACCTACTGAGGCAAGAAAGTAAAAGCAGAGCTAAAAGATCTGTCTTAGCCACCCTATGTAGGCATTAGCCAGGCCACAGATGTCTCTGCTATCTGTATGCTCCTCCCTTGACATGTGCGGGGCCTAGACTATAGCCTTGTAGCTTCCTTAGGCCTCCGTTGCCTCTGAGGGCAGGTAGCCTGACCGGTCTCAAGGGCATAGGGGAATCTGACCTTCCCCCTGAGTCCCGGGACCTTTGGATTATGTCATCCCTCACTCAGTTTTATGACCCTCATGTGCACTCTAGCCCTGAAAAGTGGATAAAAGAGAGGCAGGAGATTTGGATTGGGAGGGGGCTAGGTTTTTGAGACACTAATGTTCCAAGTTCCCCGCCGCAGAAATAAAGCCGCTTCCTCTGATCAACTGGTGCCTGGAGTCTTCTGTCTGTGTTGGTTTCCTGCTACACTACTGCAGAAAGAAATTCCATCAACAGTAACCTGCATAAGTTCAGAGTAACAAAGAGAAATTTTATTTAGGAAGAACAAAGAATGTTTAGAGGACTTCCAAGGAGAGTTGGAAGTGAGTGGGTCCCTCTTGCAGATAGACAGAATGTGAGGGAGATGGGGACTGCAAAATATTCTCTGTTTGAAATTGGCTGCATGACTTTCACTGGTCATTGATTGTCTCTTTCTATGGGTCATTGGTTACCTGGATTACTTCGTATCAATATTCTTACAGGCCCTCCAAACATCTTAGTTCAGCAGGCCAGATTTCCTTACCATTCCCCTGGAAGGCTTTTTCTTTAGTGTTCCTTCTTAGTAAGGTTCCCAAAACTCTGTGAAGGAACAAGTTTAGCCAGAAATAGTAATGATAAGCCACTGTTTTCTGTTCGCTTGATAACAGTCACTGTTCCCTTGCTTCCTTCTCTATAATTGCTACTCTACAGTTGCACAGCTGATCATCAAAAAGATTCTTAACTTTCTCTACATAGCTGGTGGTTGTAAAGATCCTTAACTTTCTCCAGAGATATCATCATCTTTTCTGAAACCTAAAGATAGTTTCTAAGATATCTTCCATGCCCTGCATTCCAGGGGTTTGATTAACCCTCCCCAGCCAAGAAACTGACTCAACTGAAATTATGACTCCAGGAACTAAAGCATCACAATAAGATGATTTCCACACCCCTATAATTTTGCCCTGAACCTAGACAATTAGCAAACCTAATTGCTTAATCCTTTGCCCACCAAACGATGTTGTTTTTTTTTGGCCGGGGTTGGGTTTGAACCCATAACTTCTGCCATATGGGACCGGCACCCTACCCTTTTGAGCCACAGGTGCCACCCCACCAAACTATGTTTAAAAACCCTGTCTCTCAAATTCTCAGAGATATGCAGAGTAAATTCTTTCTGTGCTATAAACCTTGCTGTCTCGGGACGTTGGCTTACTTTTGATCAGAAGGCAATGAACCTGGTTGGGCAGCAACACTTAAATTATATCCAGAATTCATCCTCTTCTCTCGCTCTCTACTGCTACCACCTTGGTCTGATGCCTTCTTGCATCTCATCAAAGTAGTTCTAGTCCTTCTTTTGAAATGTAAATTAAATTCCATTACTCTTCTCAAAATGACTCCCCATTTTACTTAAGAGTGAAAGTGCGCTCAGCGCCTGTGGCTCAAGTGGCTAAAGCACCAGCCACATACACCCAAGGTGGTGGGTTCGAATCCAGCCTGGGCCTGCCAAACAACAATGACAGCTGCAAC
>NW_003852419.1:2025860-2033037 GCF_000181295.1 Otolemur garnettii | reverse complement strand
AAAAAAAAAAAAAAAAGAGTGAAAGTCAAGGGTGGTGCCTGTGGCTCAAAGGAGTAGGGCACCAGCCACATACGGAAGTGATGAGTTCAATCCCAGCCCCAACCAGAAACTGAAAAAAAAAGGAATGAAAGTCAAAGTCCTTACAATAACCTTAAGGCCTTACATAAGCCAAGCCCCTCATTTCATTCCTTAATACTTACTCCTTTGCTTGCCTGGCTCCTGCTACCCTGGTCTCCTGGCTGTTCCCCAAAATGCAAGTTCCTGCCTTAGGACCTTTCTAGTGGTTACTTCCAGTATATGGAATGCTTACCTCTTCCTTGGTGTTTATATCTGTTATAAATCTTTACTCAATGAAGCCTACCCTACCACCCTATTTAAAATGACAACAAATCTTCCCTATACTTTCATCTTCTATTTCCTCATTTTGTTTTCCCCATAGTATTCATCATCTTTTAACACATTTGTTTATTATGTTTGCTTTTTAGCCTGTCCCCTATTGTATGAGGTGAAGAGTCAGATGTCAGCCCCGTATTTTGAAATAGTTCAGCCAGAACAACAACAAAAAAACCAGGTTGGGATCCATTGAGTTACATAATTATTTCAGTGGGTCTGAAACAACCTGTTGAGAGAGGATACTTGAGAAGGGTGAGATCTAGGAGAACAGTATTCTCAAGGAGACCACAAGGATACACCTGCAGGGTCCTCTCCATGGTGATTCAGCTCTTCGGAATTTGTAAACTTAACTTCTGGAACTTGGAAATTTCCAAGTTCTGTGAACTGTCATTCTGTAGGGGCTGAAACAGCATCTCCCGCTTGATTCAAACTGGCCAAAGAGAAGGGTACCTATGGGTTGGGACTTTTTGACTGTCAATAAAAAGGGAAAGACCAAGGCAGTTAGGGAGCATGGCCATTTGGAATTCTTCTATGCTATAAGCTCTCGGCCAGTAAATAAAGCCCTTCCTCTTATAAACATGGTGTTTGGGTGCTCTTTTATTTTTATTTTTATTAAAGGGTGCTCTTTCTCTCTGTTGGGACTAGTCTTCCTGCAAAAATATGAGTACACTGTATTAAAAAGAAAACTTCAAAATTGTTAAAATGATTAATTTTGGTATGTGTACTTTACTATAATTTCAAAAAAAGAAAAAAAGAAAAATTTAAAAGCTCATATAGAATAACAAATATCTGAAGACATTTTTGTTTCAGTTATGTGTAAGTACTCATACGAACTTGGTTCCAAAGTACAATATAGTTCTTACTATCAGTCCCTGCCAAAAATATTAGAAAAAAATTACCATAGGGAGAGCTGCCTTGGCACCTATCTGTAGGTAGAGATAGGTTTGGCCACTATGGCCACCCGTTATATGCATGCTGATGGTGGTCAGGGTGTTGGTTGAAAATCACCCCTGGCTTTGGTTGTAGCCAGGAGTGAGATGCAGTGCCCAGAGCCAGCAGGGACCTCAGTTCATGGCCCACTGCATCATGGGCAGGGGTGAAACCCAGGCCCCAACAGGTGATTAAAAAAAAAAAAGAAAAAAAATCACTGTAGGGAACATTCTGTACACCTTCATCAGTTGAAATGCACAAAATGTAATAGTTTATAGTAAGAGTAAAAGCTGGAAATAACCCAAATGCCAAGAGGTAGTAGAATGGACACATAAATGTAGTATATTAAACAATGGCATACTATACAACAGTGAATGAAGAATTACAGCCACCTTTTACGTGAGTTAATCCAAAGCAATGCTGAAATAAGCAAATTACTTGAGAATACATACATAGTTCCATAAATAAAGTTTGAAAAAAAATTTTTTTTTGGAGACAGAGTCTTACTATGTTGCCCTCAGTAGAGTGCTGTGGAGTCACATACAGCTCACAGCAACCTCAAACTCTTGACTTAAGTGATTCTGTTGCCTCAGCCTTCCAAGTAGCTGGGACTATAGGCGCCCATCATAATGTCCTGCTATTTTTTGTTGTTGTTGTCATTGTTGTTTAGCAGGCCCTGGCCAGGTTTGAACTCATCAGCCCCAGTGCATGTGGCTGGTGCCATAACCACTCAGCTATGAGCACTAAGCCTAAAGTTTGAAATTGAACAAAACAAGATATTGCATAGTGAATATACATACGTGAAAAAACTATAAACAAGGCAAGGTGATATAAAATTTAGAGAAATATTGATTAAAAACATAGAAGTTATTAACCTGAACAAAGGTTTAAGGAACTTAAAGGTTCTCAGTGTTTCTCAAAGAAAAAATTTGAGATTCTCACCTTGTTGTTCAGGCTAGAGTGTCATGGCATCAGCCTAGCTGCCAGCAACCTTAAATTCTTTGGCTCAAGCAGCCCTATGGTTTAACCTCCTGAGTAGCTGGGACTACAGGTGGCTACTACAATGCTTGGCTAAGTATTTCCTACATTAATGCTCCTCAAGACAGCATCATGTCTATTTTCAGATCTTACCCTCTATTCCAGCTCCTAGTGTAGTGTTTGACACCCAGTTATTTTATTTCAAAGGGCTGAATGAGCTGGGCATGGTGACTTGTACTTGTAATCCCAGATACTCAGAGGCTGAAAGGAACTGTCAACCCAAATAAATTACTGAGGCAAAAATCTCAATCAATGGAGGTTTATTAGGCCAGGATTTTGAGGACGTGCTTGGGAAAAACAAGAACCTCAGACAAAATGTGGCTGTTTTGCCAAAGGGAAGGTTGAAACCTTCAGCATTTTAAAGGCATACAGAGAAAAGAATAAAGGTAGTAGGGAAGGAGGTTTATAGAGTGTATATTCTTTTGAAGCCCAACAAATCTACATTTTACATAAAATTAGAGAGTGAAGGAAAGATCAATTATGCAGATGTCCCAGGGTTGGTGGAAGAATGTCTGATTCTGTGTTGTCTCCAGTTCTGTTACCTGTAAGACAAACATGTAATTCATTATTAGTATGGAATCAAATAGGCTTTAGTTTTAGGAGCTAGACATAGGTACAATTTGCAAGTTCTTGCTTATAGGAGGTTAGCAAGAAATTTCCTTCATGAATGATCTGAGGTACCAGTTCTTCACAGATGTCTAAGCTTTTTTTTTGTTGTTGTTGCAGTTTTGGCAGGGGCTGGGTTTGTATCCTCCACCTCCCACCTCCGGCATATGGGGCAGGTTCCCTACTCCTTTGAGCCACAGGCGCCGCCCCTAAGATTTTTTTTTTTTTTTAACAGGAGGATCCTTTGAACCAGGAGTTCAAGGCAAGCCTGGACACATTAGCAAGACCTGTCTCTAGGAATAAACCTCACCAGATTGTCTATTACATTCTATGAGCTGTGTAAAATATATATCCTAAATCAGGGGTAACTTTCCAGGGTAGCGCCTGGCAACACTCCAACAATAGAGCTCATTACCTATTTGTTGAATGAAATAAAGGACTTTGGCCGTGCCAAAGTTTTCATTTAAGAACTTCTCATTTTAGTCCAAATTCTTCTCGTGGCTTCGGTTCAGTCCTCACCCATACCCTACCCATCTCGCAGGCTCTAAAGTCGCTGGGCTTCTCCTTCCTGTGCCCCGGAGGTAGTTTTCTCCCTGTGTCTGAACAGGGTAAACTAAGTAGCAGGGTAGAGGTGTGGATCCGGAGAAAGTCGCTTCCCAGGGACACAGGAGTGCCAAAATAAGAGGGTGGCGCGGTGATTGGCTAAATTAGGCACAGCACTGACAGCAGTTAGCCAAACCCGCTGACCCCGCCCCATCGCGTGACGTCATTGGCCCATCGAACTCCCGATTGGAGGGGCTGCATTCGGGCAGTTCCCGCGATGACTTCGCCTGCTATTCTCCGCCTCCTTCGCTGCGCCCTGACCCGGTAGTCGACTACCGACCGCGTTGCGAGCCATCCAGACTCAGTAGGGCCACACCAGCTTCCGGCGCTCTTCCAGACGGCTGCGACTCTTCTCAGACGCCCACGGGCACGAGGTTTGGCTCCTAGGCGTTCTGCTTGCCAGACCCGGGGTAGCGCGTGACTCTCCACCGCTCGATTCGGCCAGTTTGCTTTGGCCTCCCGGGCCAAATTCCCATCTTAGCATCGCCAGAGTTTGGCTGCTGTGGAGCTGATTTCCGGTTGCTGCGTCTCTATGGAGACAGCACTTTAACCCCTTTTCACCCTGTCATTCCTCGGACTCCACGTGGCTCAGAAATTTCTCGGAGAATATTTAGAGAGTCAGCCAGAGAGGTGTAGGTGGTAGCGAAGCAGCGTTCAGAAGGGAAGCAGTAAGCAGGACCCAAGAGGAGAGTAATTTACTGGGCACCTTCTAGCCGCTGAACCAGCACCTTGCGGTGGACACGGGATTTTCCCTGTCATCAGGGAAAAGTCAGCCCAATTCATCAGGATACACGTTTAGGCATCCATTGAACCTAAGGCATATCACGGAGGCATATCACAGAGTTTATTTTTGTGTAGTTTTGTAGTTTCCAGGATTAATACTTCTGCAAACTGGCTCACCATTCGCCAGAGAATAGTCCTCTGCAGTTATCTTTCCTCAGTCCCTTCTAACTTTGTGTGATGGTGTGCTGGAATGAGTAGAAACAGAAATATTGAAAGGTATAATAAGTCCTTTATGTGTGAATAAGGATCAGGAAGTGCAAAGCCTCTGAGATGGTGAAGAGAAAATTCATTTGAGAAGACCAGCAGAGAAGGGCAGGGTCAGATTATTTAGGGCCTTGAAGACTAAAGTCTCAAATTTGGATTTTATTCTAAGTATAATTGGAAGCCCATGGAAAGTTTTAAGCCAGAGAGTAATTAGATTTGATAATGGACTCTTTGGAGGCAAGGGTAGAAGTGAGGAGACCAGGTAGGAAGTTATTTCAGGAGTCTAAAAGAAAAGCGTTCAATCAGCTGCTGTTTGGATAGTCCCAATGTTGGGAAATTCTCTGTTTAAAAGGTAGCCCACTCCATAGTGGGACCATAGAGTTCTTTTGTATTGAGTTTGGATCTGCCTCCCTGAAGCTGACACTGACTTTGTTACTAATCCTATAGCAAGACAAAAGGAATTTACTCTCATTTTCTCCAAAACATTCCAGCAGCTGTTTTAAGGAACTTTTGTCCTCTTTTCTCCAGGCCAAATTCCTTTGGTTGACTGAGCTGTTTTCTGAAGGAGGTGCTCTTTAGGACTTTCAGAAATGTAGTTGATTCCTTGGAAATGCCATTTGTTTGTTATGGCTCCATAAAGTATGGCTACCAGCATTGCACCTAATGCTCCATATGTCACCTGGAATCATGTATTCTCTTGATATGGCTGACTTTTTTTATTTAAGAGATGGAGTTTCACTTTATTGCCCTTGGTAGAGTGCTGTGGCATCACAGCTCACAGCAAGCTCCAACTCCTGGGCTTAGGTGATTCTCTTGCCTCAGCTTCCTAAGTAGCTGGGACTATAGGTGCCCCACAATGCCCGGCTTTTTCTTTGTTGCAGTTTGGCCAGGGCTGAGTTAGAACCCTGCCACCCTCTGTAGGGGCCAGCACCCTACCACTGAGTCATAGGCCCTGCCTGGCGATCTGGGTGACTTCTAATGTGTTTTTTAGGAGTCATGCTGTGCTGTTGGGTCACATATTGAGCTGTTTCAAACCATGTTTCACCTCCCTCTCCCTCCCCACCCTGTATTTCTGTGGGGTTTCCCCTCCAATGTAAAAGCAGCTTTTTACATTTCTGTTTCATCTGGGTAAATTTCATATTATTCATTATTTCAGTTTAATGAGCTGTTTTAGTACTGATTCCATCATCCAAGATATCCGAGCTTTGTGTCTTTTATAAATGAAGTATTATGTCCTTTAATGTTTGCATCATAAACAGTGATAAGAATGCTAAGTGTATCAAAAAAGCTGCATGCCATTTCCCTCGTGACTTCTTTTCAGATGTCTTGGGACTGGGACTGTGTAGTAGCATGCATGAATGTGTAGTCTTCAGTAAGACTGTTTAGCTCGTTATGATCCTGTTGATTTGTTAAAGCAAACTCACAAAGATTGTATGCAAAAGTTTCCCTTTTAGCATTATTGCAGAAATTAAGATACAGTGGCACCTCCTAATATGTCAGTTTGAGTTTAGTTGGGTGCAGTTTATTTTTGGAAAAATCTATGCTTCCTTGTTTTTACCAAAAGGAAGATTTGCTGTATTTTTTAAAATGCAAAGACCAAGTCAATAGGTAAAAGTAACTTTAAACAGTAAACTCTTCTTAAGCTTAAAAAATAAGTTTTTGTTTATTTATTTTTTCAGTTTTGGCTGGTGCTGGGCTTGAACTCGCCATCCCTGGTATATGGGGTCGGCGCCCTACTCCTTGAGCCAGTGCTGCCGCCCAAAAAAGCTTTTCTTTTTCAGAGTAGAAATCCTTAAATAGTGATTCTCAACCGGGGGCAGTTTTGCTCCCCAGGGGACATTTGGCAGTATTAGGATACATTTTTGATTATTAAAACTTGTGGGAGGGTGCTGCTAGCATCTGTTGGATGATGTGCTAAACATCCTACAGTTCAGTTACCAACACTCCTTAGCAAAGAATTACCTGGCTCAAAATGGTAGTAGTGCTGGGGTTGAGAACCCTGCTTTAGCAGTGCCTCAAAATCTTCTTTCTTGCAGTGACTACTATTCATTCTGTTTAAAATGGGTGTAAAGAAGAAGAAAGAAATGCAAGTGGCTGTGTTGACCATTTGTCATGAGGACATCGAAACTTTGAGATGTATGTAATTTCTGATTTCACTTATTTATTATATTTCTTTTTTAGTTTGTAAGCAGAGTATTTTAATCTTTGGGAACCCATAGCACGTAATTTTCAAATTGTTTCTATTTAATTTTTCTATGTTTCTTATATTCAGTTTTGGATATAGGATGGTTTTCTTAAAATTCTATTTTCAGACTACCTGTCTTTTTTTTTTTTGGTTTATGAGTTTAAAAATTTTATAGAATGCATAATAAATGCAAATTCCTCTCCATATACTGTTAAATCATTGAAGAATTTGTGTCTGTGTGTTATGTTTAGCATTTGCTGACGTGGAAGGGAAAAATCTAGCTTCTTTGCTGTTACATTGTGTACATCTCACGGATGGAGTGTCACAAATCCAGTATTTTAAACAGGTAAGCCTGGTTGATATTTATGGATGTACCTAGAAGTTTATCTTGCTATTAGGGATTTTAAAAAATAACTGACAGTTTGGATCTCAATC
>NW_003852419.1:2022903-2024191 GCF_000181295.1 Otolemur garnettii | reverse complement strand
AGCCCAGGAGTTGGAGGTTGCTGTGAGCTGTGACACCACGGCACTCTACCCAGGGAGATAGCTTGAGGCTCTGTCTCAAAAAAAAAAAAATTAAAAAAAAAAAGTTAATAGTGAAGTAGCTGTTTGAATTAGTTTCCCTAGCAGTGCAGTATGAACACGTTTCATATTATAATTGTAAAAGTATTTTTAGCCATGTTACTTTGGTAGACTCGATATTAGAAAAAATTACTTGGAATTTTTTTTTGATTATAGATTGTGCCTTTACTGAAGAAAGTAAATAAAAATGGCGTGTGTGATCCTGCTATTCCAAGTTGTTTGGATATTATAGCGGGGATTTATCTTTCTTTGGGTCTAAAGAATCCCTTGAAGAAAGTTTTGGCAAGGTAAGGAAAAAAGGAAGGAGAGTTTGGTGTTATAAATGTTAAACTTGACCAAAGGTAACCTAAGTTCTTTCTCTGGTTTGATAAAGCTGAACTGAAATTCCTCATTAAAAATTTCATTCTTATGGTTTCTTATTTATTTTGTTTAATTGACTGATTGATTGATTTCATCTATTTAGTCATGGGACTTAAAAAACAGGCTGGGGGCCATATATATATATATGGCTGTCACTTCAGATAGCTTTGCTCAAATGTGAGATTGACCTGAAAGAGACAAGGCAATGATTGTTGGATATATTTCAGGGAAGAGCATTCTAGACAGAGGAAATAGCTCTGGCTGCTCTGCTGAGAATAGTTTGGGGGAGAGGAGGGAAGTAAGATGGAAGCAGGGAGACCAGATGACATGATAGAACAGGGAATTCTAGTGACAGTAGTGTGAAGTTGTAGTTTTCTAGCTATATTTTGAAGGTTTAGTTCGGTATTTACGTTTTGTCTGATTCTCTTCTTTCACCCGACATCCTGGTGCTACTACTTTCTCAGATTTTTAAGATTTGGTTCTTTTTATAGCTCACTGAATGGCCTACCTGAATTTTTTCTAACTGAGGCTATACACAGTTTTACTTCTCGTCTTCAGAAAGAATTGAATACTACTGACGTATATTCTTATAGGAAGGCAATTGACAATGTATCTTCATATATGGACAACTTTAACTTGGGTAAGTTAGCACTTTTCTAGTAATTTTTCTGGGTGACACTTGTCATTACATCATTATTTTTAAATGATACTTATTTTGATTCTGAAGCTCCTTACTGGTGTTCATTTTTTTCCCTGTAGGTGCAGCAAGTATTGATAATCTGCTTAAAAATGGTAAGTCCTATTATTTCATTCTGTGAGGTGTCTGCTTGTG
>NW_003852419.1:2019556-2020921 GCF_000181295.1 Otolemur garnettii | reverse complement strand
AAGAATGGGACACAGCTGATGTGAATCTTTGCATATAGGTGAGGTTGACTGCAGCTTTTATTGTAGGCTAGTCTAGTTGGATTTTTTCTTTGGGGGAACCCCTGATGTCACTATCTGTAGGTCTTTTTGCTTGGGTAGTGGATTTGCCACGGAAGAGTCCTCCAAACCATCATCTTAACATTTTGGTTGCTGGCATTTGGCATTCATTATGCATACATTTACCTACTTCTCTTGTTTGCAATGTGCTATTACTGCATTATCTGTGTGTGCTGTCTTCCTGTTCAGTTGCTTGCTGTCTTCCACCTTCTTTAAAGGTAGACCAGTTGTCTGTTGGCATGGACATGTAATCTAGAGTTCTTACTCTTTTAAGCAGACTTGGAGTCAGTCTTCCTGTTTTAAGGCCTACATTTACTTATACATAGTGACAGAAGTCTCAGAGTCCTTTGGGGCTACAAACCAGGTTATTTTGGGGCATGTTCTCTGGCTTTAGTATTTGCCTTTCTTGATCCTGGTTCTATCAGTTATCACTCATCCATCTGCTTTGCAGCTTCTAAAATCTTATTATTGTCTTGTTGTTTATGTGCTGCCCCTAAGTATTTATCTTTCTGTTTTGAATCCCATGGCTTTGGTTTAGGGAGGTTTTGGGAAAGAGAAGTAACTCTGTGCCATTTCTCACTCAAGTTGCCCATTTGCTTCACCGGGAGCTCTTCCTCTGGCTTTTTTCAGGCTCTTCTTTCTCTGCTTGTTTCATAAATATGTGTTTAGTCCTTTTTATGCTACTTGATCTGACTGCTTTTTATTATCCACTGCTAAGGTGTCAGCCACCACCCATTCATTGAGGATTTCTAAATTTATCACTCCAAGTTAAAAGAGTGGTAGACTCATTTAGTCAGTTTCTTCCTACACATCTCATCTGGGGTGTTTTGCAGGTGCCTCATGCAGTGTGTGCAAAAGAAAATTCACTGTTTTTTTACTTCTTCCCTGTATCCCCTGGTAACTTCTATCTTTCTTTCTAAGTGTAAAACAAAGTTTATTGAGGAATAGAAAAATGGTTTACAGAGCAAGAGCAAGATTTAGATTTACAAAGCAAGATATGTTTGATGGCCATAGAACAGGCCCCCATTGTTGCAACAAGGAAAAGACCCTCTATGTGACTTTCTCTCTTTGAATTTTCTGTTTCTGTGTATTTCATATGAATGGAATTGTGTAACATTTGTCTTTTTTTTACTTTTTATATTTGTCCTTTGTGTTAGGTTTGTTTTACTTAATGTTTTCAGGGTTCATCCATGTACCAGAATTTCATTTTTTGTATGACAAATGACATTCCATTGTATATACCACATTTGTTTATCCATTCATTTCTTT
>NW_003852419.1:2015786-2018625 GCF_000181295.1 Otolemur garnettii | reverse complement strand
ATATCTTTTGAAGGTAGAACCAATAGAATTTTCTTACACATGGAGTGAAGAGGAAAGGAGGCAAGGATGATCACAGTATTCTAGGTTTGGAGTTGAAGAAAAGTTCAAATATTTAGTTATATTTAAAACTTATGAGCTAGGAGAGATTGGCATCAAGGGAGAGAATTAAATGGAGAAAAAGTCAATAAATAAATGTTAATAAGATGTCTAAGGTCTGAAGCCTGGAGAGTTCTACCATAAAGAGATAAGGGAGAAGAGCATGAACGACTCAGGTTCTGAGAAGCAGCATTGGTGAAGTAGGAAGAAAATTTAGGAGAGCCTGGCATCTTGCAAGCCAGGTAAAGAAAGTTTATTAAGGTTCAGAGAGTGTTCACATTTGTAAGTTCTGCCATTCATTTTTGATTTCTGATCTATGTCCTAAAAAAGAGAAGTGAAGTTAGTCATTGGCTGAGAAAGGGACATGTTTAGGTAAGTTAAGAGTGTTGGAATTTGTAGGAAAAGTTTACATAGTTCAAATGTTTATGGAAATGGAAGAGAGAAGCATGAGTGTTATAATCTGAAATTGATTTTGGCCGTTTGAGGAATGTGCTTAATCTTTATTCATTGAGGTAGAAATGTTGACACTTTTATTTGAATTTTCTTTTGTAATAATGTCTTTTCTTTGTAGAAAATTTGCTGGAAATCATATTGTTCAGACACAGCTGATGAACGACTTATTGGTAGGCATTAGAGTTTCAATGGTGTTAGTACAAAAAGTACAAGTTTTCCAGGGAAATCTTTGGAAGGCTTCTAGTTCTCCCATATGGCAAAGTATGTGTGGATTGCTGAATATTTTCACCAAGTTTTTAACCGATGGTAAGTGTAATAACAAACAAATGATGGTTATAACTGAGTGTAAATTAGCTTTTTCTAATAATAGTATGAATTACAATACTTAACTGAGATGGAGAATATCTCCACGCTCAGCCTCTCAAAGGGGAGGAAGGCTGTGGATTACATGGCTTTAATGTTCTTTTTTTCTTTTTTTCAAATGTACCAATTGAAAAAGGGATCATGTTGGGTTCCATGTCGTAGTACGGTGGTTACGGCGCCAGCCACATTACACCAGGGGTGTCAGGTTCGAACCCAGCCTGAGCCAGCTAAACAATGATAACTGCAACAAAAAAATAGCTGGTTATTGTAGCAGGTGCCTGTAGTGCCAGCTGCTTGGGAGCCTGAGGCAAGAGAATTGCTTAAGCCCAAGAGTTTGAGATTTCTGTGAGCTATGATGCCACAGCACTCTACCGAGGGTGACATAATGAGTCTCTGTCTCAAAAATAAATAAATAAATAAATAAATAAAGAATTAAAAAAAGGAATCATGTTGAAGGACATTTCTACATTTGTGTATGTACTGTATTATTTTGTATATGAAGGAGAAAACCTAACAGTCTTAGTATTGGAAAGCCATAGACTTTAAATAGCAAAAGAAAATTCTTTAGAAGAAATTTCCAGATTTGGAGGGACGATCCGGGAAGTTAGTGCAGCCATATACTTATTCTTAGCAGTTGGTATTCTCTTCAAATAATGATAGTATTGCGGACGGTGGCCTTAAGTCAGTATTCTTCCTTATATTTCATATGAACTGTAGTGCTAGGAAACCAAATAGTAGATGAGAGGAATGTCCCTTTGTAAAAGTATTTTAAGTACTCAGTTAGGATGAAATGATAGAGTATCAATGTTTTGTAACACCCAGCAAATCAATAGTCATTAAGCATCAAAAATTGCTAACATTACAGAAACAGAAAACCAGATAATATGTGCCTCTTAGAGTCTTGTTGTTCCTACCTGTAGTCTTTTTTTTTTTTTTTGAGATAGAGTCTCACTATGTTGCCCTCCGGAGAGTGCTCTGGCATCACAGCTCATAGCAACCTCAAATTCTTGGGCTCAAGCCGTTCTCTTGCTTCAGCCTCCCAAGCAGCTGGGACTATAGGCACCTGCCACAATGCCTGGCTAGTTTTAGAGACGAGGTTTTGCTCTGGCTCAGGCTGGTCTCAAACCTGTGAGCTAAGGCAATCCATCCATCTCAGCCTCCCAGAGTGCTAGGATTACAGGTATGAGCTGCTGCACCTGGCCTACTACCTGTAGTCTATTCAAAGAATTAAACTAGAGACTAGATTACTTGCCAACTAGCAGTTGCAGAGGAAAGAGGAATGTGTTGAACTGCATCAGGAGGAGGCAAATATGCCATCCAGATGTGGGAAACCATAGGTCGAATATCCAGAATTTTTTAACAGAGACATTGTAGTGAAAAGAAAGGGATGAAGAGATACATGTAAGATTAAAAGACATTTAAAAGCTGTTAAGTTTTAAAAAATGATGAAGACAATTATTTTGTCACATTTATTTGATAAAACTGTTAAAGAAATGTAAGGAATCATTGCTGTGGAAGTCAGGATGGTGCTTACTCAGTGGGAGGAGAGATTGTGATTGAGATGAGGCATTTGGGTGAAACTTCTCAGGGTGGGTGAGTTCTCTTTCTTGCTTTAGATGGTGGGTATGAGAACGATCATTGTCTCCAAATTTATTAAGCTATACATTTGTTTTGGGTTGTTTTTTATAGCTGTGCTCTTATATTACAATAAGGTTAACAAAGAAAGTGATACCTAACACATAAGTATCTACATAAAAAGTTAAATTATCATTTCTTCTTTTACCTCTTATTCTATACAGTAATATATGTATGAATTTAACTTACTTAGAAAAATACTGGGATCTAATGGGATCTGTTTAGATCTGTAATTTGGAAAAAGCAGTAATTGACTCTGGTTTTACTAGGCTGATTTGCTAGGGAAAAAGTA
>NW_003852419.1:2004308-2015052 GCF_000181295.1 Otolemur garnettii | reverse complement strand
TTGAAGCTTTATTGTCAGTAAAGTGTTTGGATATAAGGAAAAACCAAACTTTGGGTTTTTAAGCAAATGTGCCTCCTCTCCTTTCCTACATAATAAGAAGTTCAGAATCAGGTGATCCACAACTGCTGTAGGCAGTGTTGGACGCAACATTTTATGCCTTTGCTGTCTGCCATGTTCAGCTTGTTTATTGCTTCATGGTTGCCAGATGACTGCTTTAGCTCCAGGTAGCCTATCTTTACTTAAGGACAGGAAGAAGGAAGGCCAGTTATAGCTTTACCATTAATCAGGATGTAGAAAAGTACCCAAGGGACTTATGCTTATATCCCATCAGCCTCAACCTTGTCATACATACCTTTAGGTTGCATTCCTTTAGTTGCAAATAAGATTGAAGAAGCAAGCATCCTGCTTTGGGCAGAGCATGTGGCTGCCAGAAGCACTACCACAGTTTTGTTTTCAAGGATGAAGGGCAGAGTGAATATTTAGTAGATAATTTATAGTACTGGTCACACTTTTTTAGTGCAAGTTGAGTAATTCATCATACTATCAGAGGCTAATAGAGATAAAACAAAAAGAAGATAATCGAGTCAAAATTGGTTGCTTTGGGTACAGTTTGTAATTAGCACTGACGTAGGTTCTTTACACAGCCCTGAAATCTCTTTACAAAAAAGCATATGTATATAGGGTTTGGGATGTAGAGGCATTGATGTGGAGGAAAGAACAGGTGGTATGGCTACTCGATGTGCTCGGAAGCAGTAGATAAGAGAGGAAGAGAGAGTGGATGTTAGAGGAGGGAGGAAAGAATCACATGTATTGAGTTTCTAGGTTCTGAGCTTCAAAGCCTTTATGTTCATTGTTCATTTCAGCCTTACACCTACTAGGTCAGATACGAGTTATCCCATTTTGTAGAAGAGAAGGTGGAGTCCTTGGGATGTGAAATAACTTATCTAAGACCTACTCACCTAGGAAGTGGTCAGGTTAGAAGTTGTACCCAGGTCTGTCTAATTCCTAAGCATCTGCTTTTTCCAGTGTACCACAATATTCATCTTTTAATACAAACTCTCTCCTTTTTTGCCAAATAGATGATCTGTTACAGACTATTCATAGTACATCTGGATTAGCTATTATTCTTTTTATTAAGACCATGTTTCATCCATCTGAAAAGATTCCTGATTTGGTAAGTACATCTCTCTTTTAGAGTTGTGTTTTATTGAGAGTTAGACATATCTTTTTTGGTTTTTTTTGTAGAGACAGAGTCTCACTTTATTGCCCTCGGTAGAGTACCATGGTGTCACACAGCTCACAGCAACCTCCAACTCCTGGGTTTACACAATTCTCTTGCTTCAGCCTCCTGAGTAGCTGAGACTACAGGTGCCTGCCAGACGCCCGGCTATTTTTCTGTTGCAGTTTGGCTGGGGCTGGGTTTGAACCCACCACACTCGGTATATGGGGCTGGCGCCCTACCCATTGAGCAACAGGGGCCGCCCAAAAGAGTAAAAATATTTTTGAAGATCAATTAAAAAATTTTTTGCATAGTCTGGATCTCTCTGATAATCTGTTCTCTGGCAATAAGAGGCAATTCTAAAAATTTAGATAAAGCTTAAAAAGAAAGTAATAGTCAGATGTAAGTCCATCTCAGAAAGATAATCACTATCAACATTTTTGGTGATTATCTTTCTACTTTTTTCTAGTGCTGTTTGCATTGTTCATTTCCATCTCTCATTAGAATCTTAGAAGATATTTCTCATGTTAAAATTATGCAGAGATTAATATATAGGTATATCATGGTAATAAGTTTCTAATAAATATGTTTTCTTTATTAAGGAGAATCCAAATCATGCACTTCAGATGAGGAGCATGCTAAAGTCATTTGTTCAGTGAATTTGATCCATATGGAAAATATATTGGGATAATTTAGGCCATAGTCCTTTTATTCATGACTCTTAGCAGTTTTTTTTTTTTTTTTGCCTTGATGTATGATCTGGAAATTTATTTTATTGCCTGACCTTATGTAGACTATATGTGCACTATTTTATAAGATCACACAAAGTAATTATCATTGGCCAGAACTTAAGTTATCTCAAAAAAGCATTAATTAAGCTCATTCACCTACAGGTGGCAATGTTTCTTTTTTAAACCAGCACGTACTTATGTTTAATTTATTTCCTTTTAGTAAGAATATAATTTTAATTTTTGTGAATTTTAATATTTGTGGATGTTTTGCCATTAGGTTTAGTTATTTCTCCTAGGAGGTTTCAGGGGAAAGAGATGTTTGGATTTGTATTTTGAAATGTCTCTGAGAAGTTTTAAAAGCTTGATATGCATATTAGCTGTGTTATACTTTTGCAGATTAGCAGTCTGCTTCTTCGTTCAGTGGACTGCACCAGCATTCCCGAGTGGTTTTTAAGCAGCTGCAGAAGCCTTTGTTGTGGTGACATTTCTGGGTCGTCTCTCTTATTCCTGTGTCAGGGGACGCTCGCCATGTTGGACTGGCAGGATGGGAGCATGGGCCTCTGTGGGGAGACCCTGCTCTTGGATACTGCATGTGTTTTGTTCACTTTGAATTCACAGTGAGTCTTGATGCTGCTCTCTTATATTTTGTTTCACTTTTAAGACATTTAAAAGGTACAATGGAGCCAGCACACTTAGTGATTCACTAAACTGGTCAGGATAAATCCTAAATCAGAAAGTGATGTATACGTGTAGAAAAATGAAGTGGGTGTAGAGAAAATGGGACGATGGGGTGAGAGAAAGAGAGAGAGAAATTATTGCTACAGGTTAATCTGTAATTTCTAAAATTAATTTTTAATACTCATTCTCTGTGCTAGCATTTTTAAAAACTATAAAAAATTCTATATGGTTTTTTTTTTTGAGACAGAGCCTCAAGCTATCCCCTTGGGTAGAGTGCTATGGCCTCACTGCTCACAGCAACCTCCAACTCCTGGGCTCAAGCGAGTCTCTTGCCTCAGCCTCCCAAGTAGCTGGGACCACAGGTGCCTGCCACAATGCCCGGCTATTTTTTTGGTTGCAGCCATTATTGTTGTTTGGCAGGCCCAGGCTGGATTCGAACCTGCCACCTTAGGTGTATGTGGCTGGTGCCTTAGGCACTTGAGCCACAGGCACCGAGCCAAAAAATTCTATATGTTAGTGCTTTGGAATTAATTAAGAACTTCAACATAGGTAATCTGAGGTGATCCTCACATGTCTGGTAGAGAGGATAAGAAATCTTTTTTAGTAAAGTGAAGCTTAGAAAAGTAAGAATATATTGCTAGTAAGAACCTCGGTCAGTAACTGTAACAAGGTCTTCTGACTTTCCAGGGCTATATTTTGTGTATTTTTTGATGTTTTTGCCATAATGACTAAAAGTGATCATGAACTTAAACTGTTAAACCAGGGGTCCTCAAACTTTTTAAACAGGGGGCCAGTTCACTGTCCCTCACACTGTTGGAGGGCTGGACTGTGGGCCCCGGGACGAGTCAGCTTCTATGCAGGGCAGGCAGTGGCGGCAAAAACACCCGGCGGGCCGGATAAATGTTCTCGGCGGGCTGCAGGTGGCCCAGGGGTCGTAGTTTGAGGATGCCTGTCATAGATACAGCTTGATAGAAATGAGCACATGGATAAAAGAGGAAGACTACTTTGTTCTAAAGTAATTTTTTACATATTGGAGCTATAATTTATGTACTATATAATTTACACAATAAAGCACTCAGTTCCATGGTTTTAATTTGTTCACATAATTTTGCAGTCATCAACATAAGCAACTTTAGAGTAGAATATTCTTACTATCCCATGAGAAAAACCTCATTTTTCCTAACCTTCCCCAATGCTAGGCCCTTAATATTTTTAAAAACGCCTGTAAAACCATCATTATAATCAAGATAATGAACATTTGCATCACACCCAAAAGTTTCTTTGTGTCCCATTTTGGATTTTTTTTTTCCTCTCTTGGATTATTTTTTGCTAGGTGAAAAAATTCATATACAAATTTGAAGTCTATTTTGGCCTTTGTGATTTTTTTGTTCTTATGTATTTAATAATGATCGGATTTTCTGATCATTCTTTGTACTTAATATTTCTAAAGTTTAAATGATTATAAAATGAAATTTCTTCTACTATTCAGTTTATATTAATGTGGCTCATGGCTTATTTTTCTTCAGGATTAAGGAGTCAACACTGGAAATGTTTCTGTCTAGAATCTTGGCATCTTGGACTAATTCAGCCATACATGTCCTTGAATCAAGTTCTCCAGGCCTAAAGGACAGTCTGAATGGGAAATCAAGCATAGTTGGGAGTCTCTTAGAATATGTTTATACCCACTGGGAACATCCACTGGATGCTCTGAGACACCAAACCAAAATCATATTCAAGAATCTTCTCCAAATGCACCAGCTCACTATGGAAGAGACAGATTTGGTCACTGATCCTTTCTTTTTGGAATTGACTGAGAGTCTTCTGCAGTTGGAATGGCATATTAAAGGAAAGTACACAAGCCTTTGTTGTTTGGTAGAGTGTATAGGAATTGAACGTATTTTGGCAGTAGATAAAACTATTCCATCTCAAATCTTAGAGGTGATGGGGGACCAGTCATTAGTACCTTATGCAAGTGACCTCTTGGAAACCATGTTTAAAAATCATAAAAGTCATTTGAAATCTCGGACTATTGACAGTACTTGGATTGACCAGTGGCATGAGACATGGGTTTCTCCTCTCCTTCTTATACTGTGTAAAGGAACTGTGGATCAAAAATCTTATGTCATTGATTATTACTTGCCAAAATTATTGAATTACAGCCCTGAGAGCCTAAGGTATATGGTAAAGATTCTTCAGACTTCTATTGATGCTAAAACTGGTAAGAAAAATCAGTTTGTCTTCTAGTAACTTCTTGTTATGATGCTTAACTGTCGGTACCTTTGTAGATGTTGACCATATTCAAATTTAAATATTACAACTATTTTGTTTCTTTATTTGACATAGTAAAAGTATGTGTATTTTATATAATTTGCTTGTTCAAATGATTGATACAGTAACTAAAAATTTTGTTTATTTTTAATTAACTCAATTAAAAATAGATAAATTATGGCTAGTTTCTTCTCTGTGAAGGAGACAAAGTTTCGACTTAGGCTGTGGTCATTTAGGAGTGAACATGGCATTGAAATTCAGTTACTTTGATAGAATCATTGCTTTCAAGCATTATTCTGTAATTAGTGTGTAAAATAATGATCCTGAGTCATCATATAAGTCTTCAGGTTATTATTCTGTTTAACAAAGCCAGAATATGGTTTCCTACAGTACAATGTAAGAAATACAGCAGAACCTTTATAGTTCACCTTCCAACATTGACCATCTTCTTTTCATTTGGAGACAGAGTCTCACTATCACCCTTGGTAGAGTGCGTGGTGTTGCAACTCACAGCAACCTCAAATTCTTGGGCTCGAGCTATTCACTTGCCTCAGCCTCCCAAGTAACTGGGACTATAGGCACTTGCCACCACGCCCGGCTATGTTTTAGAAACAGGGTCTTGCTTTGGCTCAGCCTGGTTTTGAACTCCTGAGCTCAAGTGATCTGCCCGCCTCGGCCTCCCAGACTGCTACGATTACAGGCATGAGCCACTGTGCCCATCTCTGACCATGTTCTTAAGTTGACCTAATTTTCATAGACTGGACATGCGCTATATGTATGTATCTGTGTAGTAGGCCTAGTTCCTTATATTGACCACTGCTGTATGTTAACCAGTTTGTTACAGTGCCTGGGGTGGTCAACTTATGGAGATTCTACTGTATTTAACTAAAATGGTTAAAAACTGTTCATACTTCAGTGCAGTAGCAGGAAAATTTTATTCCTTTTCACAGAAAAAAGCCATTATTGGTAACTTTTAATAGTACTTGTTCTTACCTTTATGAGAAGCCATCTAAAATTCAGGATTTGTAACTCTGTTCTGAAGTCAGGTTGTCTTTATTTTTATATCAAGGTACCCTGTAAACCCGAGCTCCTTGCTCCCTTAGTAATGACCTGAACTTGCCTCTGAAACTATCAGGTCCTTTGGGATTCTCCTTTTATCTTCTTTCCTAGTGAGAAACAGTAACTCCAGTATATGCAGAAAGGTTCAATATGTATTTTTAGAGAAATAATTATCTTCAATCATTGAAGTGTTTGGCTGAAAGTTGTTCCTATTTTGTATATACATATATATATATATATATGTATGTATGTATTTTTTTTTTTCCCTAGATTTTCACTCTGTTGCCTGGGCTACAATGCCATGGGATCATCACAGTTCGTAGCAATCTCAGACTCTTGTTTTGTATTGTTTTTAGTATTTCTCCACCTCATTTGTACTTTCTTTTTTTTTTTAGAGACAGAGTTTCACTTTGTCGCCCTTGGTAGAGTGCTGTGGCATCACATCTCACAGCAACCTCACACTCTTGGGTTAAAGCGATCCTCTTGCCTCAGCCTCCCCAGTAGCTAGGATCATAGTTGTCTGCCACAATGCCCAGCTATTTTTTTGTTGCAGTTTGGCCAAGGCTGGGTTTGAACCCATCATCCTTGGTGCTGGTGCCCTACTCACTGAGCCAGGACACTGCCCTGATTTTTACATTCTGATTCATTTTTTTAGTGTCAAAGAAAAAGTGTAAGAGTATTTTTTTTTTTTTTTGAGACAGAGTCTCAAGCTGTCACCCTGGGCAGAGTGCTGTGGCATCACAGCTCACAGCAACCTCCAACTCCTGGGTTCAAGCGAGTCTCCTGCCTCTGCCTCCCAAGCAGCTGGGACCACAGGCGCCTGCTACAAGGCCTGGCCATTTTTTGGTTGCAGCCATCATTGTTGTTTGGCAGGCCTGGGCTGGATTCGAACCCGCCACCTTAGGTGTATGTGGCTAGTGCCTTAGCCACTTGAGCCACAGGCACCGAGCCAGTATAAGAGTATTATGCTTACTTGAAATTATTGACACAAAGACAATTAAATCATTTTAAGTAAAGATTTAAATCTAATCTTTTAAATAAAGATTTAGAATAAGAGCTTTAATTTGTTTTAGGATTTAATTTAAAATGTGATTTTTATTTCTTAAAAAATAATGTTAATTTGAAGCTATAACTGAAAATTATAGTGGTCATTGCATATCACAGTACTAGTCATCTTTGTTATTGGGCTTTCAGGGCAGGTGCAATCTTTTTCATCCTTAGGGTCTTTTAGTAGCAGAGGGGCTCTGGGAGCTTTGATGGCATGTCTACGAATAGCTAGAGCTCATGGACATCTTCAGTCTACACCTGGTATCTGGGAGAACCTTGTGTCCAGTGCAAGAATAAAGCAAGGCTTAATTCATCAGCACTGCCAAGTAAGTAAGCAAAATAACTGAGGATTTGTACATGCAGTAGATCCCTAATTAGTTCATTCATTTAGCAGTTCAGTATAGAGGGTCCTGTGCTGTGCCCAGCATTGTTTCACAAAGTCCATAAAGGATGAATAAAAGGTAACAAATGTAGACCTTGTACTCATTCTACTTAAAGTTAAGTAGAAAAATAAGAAAACTTGCCTAAATTAGTGAGGAACTGTTAGAACTGACAGTATAGAAACAGGTGTGCCATTTTGTGTCCTTATGTACAGACTTGCTTGGTAGGCTCAGAAAAGACCCATGAGAGTAGTGGTGGTTGATTAGGAGAATGATAGCTATGATAGATATGATTAAAGCAGTGGCTCTCAACCTGTAGGCTGTGACCCACAGGAACTGTATTAAAGGCTTGCGGCATTAGGAAGGTTGAGAACCACTGGGTTAGAGGAAGGGTAGCATTGGAGGAGCACACAAAATGGAAGAGCACAAGTGAACACGCTCTGGAGGATGATTAAGGCCATTGCTTATCAGGTCTGTTGTGTCCATTTTATAGAAAGTTCTAGGGCTAGGCTGAAGACGTCATTGCTTTCTAGTAACCAATTGATTTCATTCATTTAAACCAGAGCCATCTTGTCTTTAGCAAGGAAGTGATATTAATAGAAACAGATGAGGTTCGGCGCCTGTGGCTCAAGTGGCTAAGGTGCCAGCCACATACACCTGAGCTGGCAGGTTCGAATCCAGCCTGGGCCTGCCAAACAACAATGATGGCTGCAACCAAAAAATAGCCAGACATTGTGGCGGGCGCCTGTAGTCCCAGCTACTTGGGAGGCTGAGGCAGGAGACTCGCTTGAGCCCAGGAGTTGGAGGTTGCTGTGAGCTGTGATGCCACAGCACTCTACCCAGGGGGACAGCTTGAGGCTCTGTCTCAAAAAAAAAAAAAGAAAAAGAAACAGATGAGTTTCCAGAGTGGGAGCAAGAAGAAACCAGGAAACCAGTTAGAAGCTCAGGGCAGTAATTTAAGAGTGAAGTAACTGGATAAAGTGGTCACTGAAAAAAAATAGAAAAAGAAATGAAGTTGAACATCACCATGGAATAAGAATCTTTAAGATTGTTGAATTTTATAAATCCCTCATTTATACATTTAATAAAATAATTTTATAGAGAGTAACCACAGCATCTTTGGGATTGGGAAACCTTTCTGAGGTACTTATGGGTGAAATGAAGATTCCTTTTTCTCCTTTGGTAGTGTATGTAAAGTGGTTCAGGCTTTGCTTTTTCATTGGAAAATTAGTGTTTTATTACTTGATGTATTTTAGGTACGGATAGATACGTTAGGCTTGCTTTGTGAAAGCAATCGGAGCACAGAAATTGTTTCCACAGAAGAAATGGAGTGGATTCAGTTCTTCATCACATACAACCTGAACTGTCAGTCTCCAGGAGTACGGCAACAGATTTGTTCTCTTCTTAAAAAGGTAGAATTTCCCATCAGAAAGTATAGGGAAATAGTTTTTAAAAGAGCCCAGACTGGGGTAGTGTGGGAATGGTCATGGACTTCAGCTACTACATCTTTTCATGGCCCTTCTGTGACTTGTTCTTTCATTCTTAAAACTTGCATTTGGGATTAAAATCCAGAGTGAAAAGTCCTTTCATTTTGAGGTAGTGAATCAATTTTGAGCTCTTTCTTTGAAAGAAAAAATCCAGAATTGAAGTTCTTAGGATTTACATTGGTTTTAAGAAAACTTTGGTAACAGAGGAAGGATGTCTTTGCATTTTTATGGTTCCTTTAAGCAGCTCATAAAATGGTCTCATTATTGAATAATTGAGCTTGAATTAATCACACAGCACCTTTATGGGTGGAAGACTCATTGGTATAGAAATGAGTATATCATCTTTAGGTTCATGCTGATTTAAAGGAAATAGGAGATCTGTGGTTTAATGACCATATTGTGGTTTATCGTAATACTTTGTCTTTGGTTTTAAAAATTATAAATGTTAATTTTTTGTCAAAGAGAAAAATCTGTAAATATTAAGAATTTAAAAACCAGTATTCTCCTTGGCTTTACTTTCTTCTGAAGTATTTTGCGTTTCAGGCTGACATTTAAGTTTAATGTGTGGCTCACATATGCTTTATTTTATTTTATTTCTTTTTGTCTCAAAAGTTGTTTTGTAGGATACAGGAAAGTTCTCAGGTACTTTACAAATTGGAGCAAAGTAAATCCAAATGTGAGCCAGAGAATGAGTTAACCAGACAACACCCTTCTGTTTCTTTACAGCAGTATAAGGTAGGTGACATACTTCTAGACATACGGATTTTTGAGAAACTTAAAACAATTATGAATAAGCATTAAAGGGAAATAAATAGAAGTCTCTTGAATTGTGTGTATTTCTGTGCTTTTGTCCTTTAAGTTGGGGGTTATGTGTTCCATTTGGTGCTTTGGTATTCCACTGAGGCAGCCTGGGTTGTGGAATGAGTGCCGCACTTGAGGACTGTTACAGAATGACACTAATGGTATAACCTCAGTAACTTACAGCCTACATGGGCCAGGTGAATTTAGTACTTTATCAAAAAGGTAATTGCCAGCCCTGAACTCTTCCACTCTTCCTGAGGGCAGAAGACTCTGCTCACTACCTACTCTGAATATTATTATTATTATTATTGTTGTTATTTTTTATTGAGACAGAGTCTCACTTTGTCACCCTCAGTAGAGTGTTCTGGCATCATAGCTCACAGCAACCTTAAACTCTTGGGCTCTGATGTTAGTGACTCTTGGCCAATGGTCCATCTGTGCAGAGAAGTTCCTGGTCTATTTCACTTCATACTGAGCTTGAAGAGTAGGGCTAGTTTCAGAGCACTCTGTTAATGGAATGGATGGAACCCCAGGTGCGGCACCTCCACTCTGGACCAGGGCTCAACCTGACAGTCTTTACTTTCTTTTTAGCAGAACACATTGAGCTTTTCACTGGTTACTTCCCCAAAACTAGCTTTGGAGAAGTAGACCCTTGTTTTCCCCCTAAGGTCCAAATGTAAGACTGAGCTCATCTACTTTATTTTATTTAGATTATTAGATTAATTATACATTTTTTATACATTATTAGATGAATGATACATTTAGGCCACTAGATTAATTATACTTTATCAGATTAATGATATACATGCTCACTGCCTACTCTGAATATTATTATTATTATTATGTTTTATTGAGACAGAGTCTCACTTTGTCACCCTCAGTAGAGTGCTGTGGCGTCATAGCTTACAGCAACCTTAAACTCTTGGGCTCAAGTGATTCCCTTGCCTTTGCCACCTTAGTAGGTCCTACAGGTGCCCCACACAATGCCCAGCTAAACTCTGAACATTATTATGAATGCCCTTGTTTTTAATTTTTTTTTTTTTTTTTTTTTTTGAGATAGAGCCTCAAGCTGTC
>NW_003852419.1:2001810-2003800 GCF_000181295.1 Otolemur garnettii | reverse complement strand
CAGGAGAATTGCTTGAACCTAGGAGTTTGAGGTTGCTGTGAGCTAGGCTGATGCCATGACACTCTAGCCTGGGGCAACAGAGTGAGATTCTGTCTCAAAAAAAAAAAAAAAATCCAAACAGTGAAGATTGGGGAGTCACAACCCAGTCTTTAAGAACATACAGATTTAGTCCAGATTCTGCCACTTACTAGTTGGCTGACTTACGAGTCTCCTCAGCTGTAAGTGGGATTAGTAACCTTTCTCTGAAGATTGGATTTTGAGAGTTAAATGAGAAAGCTCTTTGTAAACTATAGATCACTCTTAAAATGCCTTGCTGGGAGCCATTACAAGCCCATATATCCTGGGCCCTGAGGGACTTTACCTAACAAATGCAATCAGTGTAACCTGGTTTCTTGTACCCACAATGAATCCTCAACAACAAAAATAAAAAATATATATGTATGTGTACTGGGCCCTTATACTCTGTGTGAGTGACCATTATTTTTAGCCTCTGTTAGATCATTGCTAGATTTAAAACACATCTTGTTTGCTTCTTTATTCAAGGGGTAAAATGACATTTGTGAAAACTTAATTAGGTACTTAAAAATATAAAATCATGTATGCATGGCTTTTTGGTTTGTACTTATTATGAATATACATTTTAAAAACCTCAGTCCTTAGGGCAGTGGTTCTCAACCTTCTTAATGCCTCCTAATGCTGCGATCCTTTAATACAGTTCCTCGTGTTGTGGTGACCCCCAACCATAAAATTATTTTCATTGCTACTTCATAACTGTAATTTTGCTACTGTTATGAATCGTCATGTAAATATCTAATATGCAGGATGTGTTTTCATTGTTGCAAAGGGGTCGTGACCCACAGGTTGAGAACCACTGCCTTAGGGTCTTAATTTGAGGCAGTGTTGTGGTTGTGATATTTTCACCTGTGGCTTTGGGAGGTTGTGACCTTGGCACTATAATTATTATCATACACAGTGTATGATAGGCTTACGTGCCAATCAGCAGTCTGTGTGCTGGGAAAGAAGAGACTATTAGTTGAAAAAAATGTCTTCTAGTCTAGTGAAGAATATTTTATACCTAAGTAACTAAAATTAATAACTAGAGTACTTTCGAATTTATAAGATGCTTTATGTTCATGTTTTCATTTAATCTTTAATAAAAAGGCTGTGGGATAAACATAATTATCCCTGCTTACCCAGTGAGAAAACTGAGGCTTTGTAAAGTTCAGTACCGTGCCCAAGGTCCCACAGCTAGTAAGTAGTACAGCCAGGACTCTAATCCAGATCTGTTCTTGATTCCAAAATCTCACTAGTTTTTTTTTTTTTTTAGAACTAACTTAAGTGAAGGCTTCAAGGTACATAAGTACAGGAAGAACATGGAGAATGGTGAATTCAGTGGTGTGAATGACCTGTGAGATACTTCAGGGATTGCAGGATTTGAGTAATGGGAAATGAGTCTACAGATGAAATTCTGAATGGATAGTAGAGTTTTCAGTGCTAGGCCAAGGGAATTGGGAGCCTTACTGGGATCCATTACAGGGACCACAGCATATATTGAGCACCTACTGTATGTGAGGGATACTGTGCTCAGCACTAGGGATCCAACACATCTATTTGATTTCTGCATGTATTGTGTGTGGTTATGATCTGAGTGAGGGAATGAGAAACTATAAGCATTATAAATGGTAATACAATTAGGATAAGATAATTCCTGAAGGATGGGCTTATTATGTTTTAATGTGGATACTATTTTATTCACTTAGAATTAAAATTAACATAACTAGGACATTTTTCTGTAGTTGTTCTGTTCCTTTGAAACCCAACAGAATTATTATAATAAACTAACAAAATTGTTAGGACTTGTTGAGGCCTAAAGGATAAAACCCCAAGGTTTCTTGTCCTTTACCTGAGAAATGAATATGGAGATCTTGTGTAGTCATTGGGGCTAGAGTGTAATAATAACAGGATGCTGGTAAATTACGGCTTTTACTTA
>NW_003852419.1:1997815-2001384 GCF_000181295.1 Otolemur garnettii | reverse complement strand
TTGTTTGGTGGGCTCTGGCTGGATTCAAACCCGCCACCTTAGGTGTATGTGGCTGGTGCCTTAGCCGCTGGAACCACAGGCGCTGAGCCGGGTTTTCATTTTTTTAATGAATTAGGATTTCCCTCTCACTCAGACAAATCTTGAAACTCCTGAACTCAAGCAGTTCTTCTGCCTGAGCCTCCCACAGTGCTGGGATTATGGGCATGAGCTACCACGCCCAGCTCAACTTTGCTTTTTTTTAAAAAAGATACCTTTTATTAACAATTTTCATTTTTTGTTTGTTTACTTTTAGAGATAGAGTCTCTGTTGCCAAGGTTAGAGTGCCATGGGGCAGCTTAGCTCATGCCAACCTCAGACTCCTGGGTTCAAGGGATCTCCTGCTTCAGCCTCCCAAGTAGCTGGGACAAAAGGGGCCAGCCCCAATGCCCTGCTAATTTTTAAAATTTTTTTAATGGAGACAGGGTCTCATTCTTGCTCAGGCTGGTGTTTAACTCTTGACCTCAAGTGATCTTCCCACCTTGGCCTCCTGGAGTGTTAGGATTATAGGCAAGAGTCAACGGGTTGCTTGGCTTTGTGATTTGTTTAAGCAGAATTGTACAGTAGCAGTTTCAAAGGGACAGGTAGAAAATGGTAAAGGGGCAAGTAGAAGACAATGGAATAGTTGGGTCTTAGTGTGAATTATGTCACTAAAAGCCACATCTATCAACTAGTGTATAATAGATATTTCTTTTCTTTTTTTTTGAGATAGAGTCATTTTGTCACCTTCAGTAGAGTGCTGTAGTGTCACAGTTCACAGCAACCTCCAGCTCTTGGGCTTAGGCGAATCTCTTGCCTCAGTCTCCTGAGTAGCTGGGGCTACAGGCACCCGCCCCAATGCCTGGCTATTGCTCTGTTGCAGTTTGGCTGGAGCTGGGTTTGAACCAGCCACCCCTTGGTATATAGGGCTGGCACTCTACTCACTGAGCCACAGGCGCTGCCGAGATATTTCTTAAGCTATTTTAAAACCTTAAAAGTTCGCATACCTGTTGAACTTGTATTTCTTGTTGACTCTACAAAGGTAGAGTTTATCAAGAGCATGATATAGCTTATGTTCAAAGTGCTTAAACTGAAATAAAAAGTGAACAACCAGTACTCTTTCTAAAAATCTTTATAAATGAAGAATAAACACCACTACTCATTCTTAAAGGCAATACTTTAAGAGAACATAATTATGATTTAATTATACTTATTGTAATTTTTTTTAGAATTTCATGACGTCCATTTGCAACAGTCTTTTTGAAGCATTGTTTCCTGGATCTTCTTATTCAACGAGATTTTCAGCTTTAACTATTTTAGTCTCAATAGCTGAAGTTTTTCCTGTCCTAGAAGGTAAGGTTTTCAGTATTTGGGGATAGTTATCATTTTCTTTCATGACATATACTTTTAAAAACATTTTGCTGCTATACTTGAGGTTTCAGTTTGTTGTCTTTTCTTTAGATTCTCTTTTTTTTGCAATTTTGGCCAGGGTCAGATTTGAATTGGCCACCCCTGGTATATGGGGCTGGCGCCCTACTCCTTGAGCCACAGGTGCCACCTCTTTTCTTTAGATTCTTATGGAATGTTTTATTCTTAGCATGTAATTCTTTTTTTTGTTTTGTTTTTTGAGACAGAGTCCCACTACGTCGCCCTCAATAGAGTATTGTGTCACAGCTTCCGGCAACCTCCAACTCTTGGGCTAAGCGATTCTCTTGCCTCAACCTCCCAAGTAACTGGGACTACAGGCGCCCACCACAACGCCTGGCTATTTTTTTTTTGCTGTAGTTGTCGTTGTTTTAGCTGGCCCGCGCTGTGTTTGAACTCACCAACTTTGGTGTATGTGGCTGGCGCCATAACCACTGTATTGAGGGTGCTGAGCCAGCATGTAATTCTTATAATTAAATTTACCAGTAAAGGACGGAAGGGAAAGAACCTGTCTCCTGTTGATCATTATTTGGCAAACTCAAAGTACAGTTTTTTTGTATTATGCTTAGTATGGAAAAGAGTTCCTGTTCTCACTTCCCTAATTGTTGCTGTTTTAAAATGGTGCCCAATCTTTTCTTAAATTAAAAAAATTAAAATAATAGTTTCTCTTAAATTAATATTCCTCAGTGAGTCCTTGTGGTAAACTTATATGTGTCTGTTTCATAAGCCCTGGTCTGTTCAGAAAGACAGTATGTAGATGTCATTTCCAAGTATTCTGGCTTAATGATACTTTGTTTTTCCTTGTGTGGGTTGCTCAAGAAGATGAACCTTTAACTTCTGTCTTTGAGTTGTTCTTTTTTTCTTTCTTTTTTGACAAGAAATGGTTCCTTTTATCTCTGTATGTGAGTTTTGATGTGGGATTTCTTGCTTGTGCTCCGTCTTCCATGACTGTGGTCAAAGAAGAAAATGTCCTGCTTGGCTGCTCTTTTACAGGGAATGGCAAAAGGACCAGGGAGCTTCACACTATCATTGTCTTCTTTTTCATTTTAAATTATTGGGCAGAATAAAAGTTTTTGGCAGGAAGGAATAGTTAGTTGATGTTAATATAAGCTTGCTTCATTTGAGGAAAATCAGTTTTTCAAGTTTTTATTTTGTCATTGTAATTATGTTAATTAACCCCCTGAGAGGTAACACTAATGGGGATAGCTCTACTACACTCATTACTTTTCAAGGAGGCTGAAGTGCAGTACCAGATGGAAAATGTAACTTCATCCTCCATCTTCATCTCAAGAAATTTAATGTGGGTATTTTATATTTTATAGAAGATCTGTGATTTGGGCTTAGTCAAATGGTTTCTGTCTTTCCTCATGTGTATCCTAGACCCAGAAGAACATACCATACACGTATTTCTTTTTTTTAGAGACAGAGTCTCATTTTGTTGCCCTCGGTAGAGTGTCGTGGTGTTATAGCTCACAGTGACCTCCAGCTCTTGGGCATAGGCGATTCTCTTGCCTCAAGTAGCTCCCAAGCTAGCTGGGACTACAGGTGCCTGCCACAACGCCCAGCTATTTTTTTGCTGTGGTTTGGTCAGGGCTGGGTTCGAACCCTCTACCCTCTGTATATGGGGCTGGTGCCCCACTCACTGAGCCATAGGCGCTGCACCCATACACATATTTCTTTTTTCTTTTTTTTTTTTTGCAGTTTTTGGCCAGGGCTGGGCCTGAACCCGCCACCTCCAGCATATGGGGCCGGCGCCCCACTCCTTTGAGCCACAGGCGCTGCCCCCCATACACATATTTCTTATGTGGAATCAAATGTCACAGTATTCATGGTGAAAAGTTAGATTCTGTAGACTTTGTTCAGCAAATATTAATTCAGTGCTTCTTATATGTCAAACAGCCAAGGATATTCAGTGTTCAAAACAAAGTATCCCCTCTTTTGGAGCTTACATTTTACTGAAGGGGAATATATTAATTAAAAAGTCATGTGCAGAATTTCAGCTGTAGGTAAGTTTCATGAAAAACTATTTCAAGGCTCTGTGCCTGTGGCTCAAGTGGCTAAGGCGGCAGCCACATATACCTAAGGTAGCGGGTTCAAATCCAGACTGGACCTGCCAAACAACAATGATG
>NW_003852419.1:1990119-1997670 GCF_000181295.1 Otolemur garnettii | reverse complement strand
CCAGGGGGATAGCATGAGGCTCTGTCTCAAAAAAAAAAAAAAAAAAAACTATTTCAAGAAGATGAGGGGGGTGGCTTAGTGCCTGTAGCTCAGTGGCTAGGGAACTGTCCACATATACTGGGACTGGCAGGTTGGAACCCCGCCCAGGCCTGCCAAACAATAATGACAACTACAGCAAAAAGATAGCTGGGTGTTGTGGTGGGTACCTGTAGTCTCAGCTCCTTGGGAGGCTGAGGCAAGACAATTGCTTAAGCCCAAGAGTTTGAGGTTGCTGTGAGCTGTGACACCACAGCCCTCTACCCAAGGCCACATAGTGAGACTCTGTCTCAAAAAAAAAAAAAAAAAAGAAGATGAGGGGGAGATACAGAGGTCCTAGGAAGATGAGGAATGTTAGCTGTTTTTTGCAGTAGTGTCAGAGAAGGCTTCAGATTTGAACAGAGCTCTTTAACAATCAATGGGTCGAAGAAGAAATCACATAGAAGTTAGAAAATACTTCTGAGATGAATGAAATGCAGTGAAAGCAGTGCTCTGAGGGAAATTTATAGCTATAAATGCTTATATTAAAAAATCTCAAATCAGTAACATAACTTTATACCTCAAGCAATCATAAAAGAAGAGCAAACTTAACCCACAGCTAACAATAGGAAGGAAATAATAAAGATTAGAACAGAGATAAATGAAATAGAAAATAGAAAAACAGTATAGAGAACCAATGAAACCAGAAGTTGGTTTTTTAAAATGATCAACAAAATTGACAAAGTTTGCTAGACTAAGAGAAAAGAAAGAAAATGTAAATAACTAAAATTAGAAATGAAAGTAGGGGCATTTCTAATTAACCTTGTAGAGATAAAAATGATTACTTGTTAGATAACTACATGAGATGGTCAAGTGGCCAGAAACATGAAAGTTACTGACTCAAGAAGAAATAGAAAATTTGAACGGTTTCCATAGCAAGTAAAGAGATTGTCAAGTAAAAGCCTCCCAGCAAAGAAAAGTTAATGGCAAGTGTCTTTACTAGTGAATACTACCAAGTATTTTAAGAATTAACACCAATTCTTTTCAAAATTGGAGAGGTGGGAATACCTCCTAACTCATTGTATAAGGTTGTCATTATCCAGATATCAACTTTACTATGAAAAGAAAACTACAGGCACATTTCCCTTAGGAATATAAAAGCAAAAGTCTTCAGCTAAATAGATACTAGCAAATGAAATCCAACAGCATATTAAAAATATCATATACCATGACTAAATAGAATTTATCCCTGGAATGCAGGGTAGGTCAGTGTAATACACCATATTAAAATGAAGGAGAAAAACCTCATGATCATCTCAGCTGCTGCAGGAAAAGCATTTGGCAGAATTCAAACCCTTTCATGATTAAAAAAAAGAAAGTCAGCAAACTAGGAATAGGAAGGAATTTCCTTAATATGATGAAGGACATTTGTAACACACACAGCTAACACCATACTCAGTTGTGAAAAACTGAAAACTTTTCCCCCTAAGATCAGGAAAGAGATCAGAGGCCCACTGTCACCAGTGCTAATCACCATTTTACTGAAGGTTCTGGCCACAGCAATGTGCAGGAAGATAATTAAAGACATTTTAATAGAAAAGAAGAAGCAGATTTGAGTAGAGGCATGAAGGAAGGAAGAAAAACTCCAGTTGCCTGCTAAAATTTAGGAATTTTACAGAGTTGTACTAACTAGTAAGTTCAGGTTAAATGAGAAACTCATATCCTACTTTCCATTGAACATCATTCCTCAAATTAAGTAAGCATAGGAATATTTTCAGTTCTCAGGGGTTCATTTGTTAAATACTAAATGTTTTCGCATTCTGCTGTGAAACCAATATTCCCACAATTGTTTAGTTTTAATCCCAGAGTTAAGTGGTGTCATTATTTATTTTTTTGAGACAGAGCCTCAAGCTCTCCCCCTGGGTAGAGTGCTGTGGCATCACAGCTCACAGTAACCTCCAACTCCTGGGCTCAAGCAAGTCTCCTGCATCCGCCTCCCAAGTAGCTGGGACCACAGGTGTCCGCCATAACGCCCAGCTCTTTTTTGGTTGCAGCCGTCATTGTTGTTTGGTGGGCCTGGGCTGGATTTAAACCCACCACTTTGTACGTGGCTGGCGCCTTAGCCACTTGAGCCACAGGCGCCGAGCCTGTTTATTTATTTTTGAGGCAGAGTTTTTGTTTCCTGGGCTAGAGTGCAATGATGGCATCATTGCTAACTGAAAACTCAAACTCCTGGGTTTAAGAAATCCTCCTGCCTCAACTTTCTGAGTTGCTGGGACTATAGGCATGCATCACCACACCCAGCTAATTTTTCTGCCATGGCATCACAGCTCACAGCAACCCCCAGCTCTTGGGCTTAGGCGATTCTCTTGCCTCAGCTGGGACTACAGGTGCCCGCCACCACACCTGGCTTTTTTTGTTGCAGTTTGTCTGGGGCCAGGTTTGAACCCGCCACCCTCGGTATATGGGGCCAGCATCCTGCTCACTGAGCCACAGGCGCTGTCCAGAATTTTTCTGTTTTTTTGTAGAGGCAGGGTCTCACTTTGTTGGCAAGGCTGATCTCAAACTCTTAAAATCGATCCTGTCTTGCCCTCCTAAAGTGCTAAGAATGTGAGTATGAGCCATTATACCCCACTACCATCATTCTGTTGTGATAATTTCTCTGTTCATTTCCTGGTTGGCTGAAATTCCTCTTTCTTTTTTTTTTGAGACAGAATCTCACTATGTTGCCCTTGGTAGAGTGCTGTGGCATCACAACTCACAGCGACCTCCAACTCTTGGGCTTAAGTGATTTTCTTGCCTGAGCCTGGCAAGTAGCTAGGACTACAGGTGCCTGCCATAATGCCTGACTGTTCTTTTGTTGCAGTTGTCATGGTTGTTAGGTGGCCCAGGGCCGGTTCAAACCCACCACTCTTGGTGTACGTGGCCAGCGTTGTAACCACTGTGCTACAGACGCTGAGCCAGAATTCTTTCTCTAAGCAGAGTTTTTGGACATAAGTAGTAGTTTTTGGAGTACTTGCATATTAAAAATGATTCTATTACTCTTATACTTGAAATTTGGTGTACAAACTTCTACACATCTTCCTTTGCTGAGGATTTTGGAAGCATTGCTTCATTATCTTTTAGCACTGCATATTGCAGTGGGGAACATTGAAGCCAGTCAAATTCTTTTCATTTTGCAGATGACTCAAGCTTTTCTCCTGAATAACCAAAAGAATCCTTTATTTTTGAGACCCAGTAAGTCTCTTACAATATGTCATCATACTGATAATTCTATGTCACTTGATTTTAAGATATTATCAAACTGGATTTAAATCAAGAATCAAATCTTTATGAAGATTTTTAAAAAGAAGTGCCCCTAAATTTATTTTTGCTTATTTATATTTCTTTCCTTTCTATAGGAATATTGTGTTGAGATTTGTTTATGTTTAAAAAATAACTCAGTAATCTTTTATATAATATCTTTTGAAAAAGAGAATAAAATGGCTTTTTTTTTTAGACAGAGCCTCAAGCTGTCATCCTGGGTAGAGTGCTGTGGCATCACAGCTCACAGCAACCTCAACTCCTGTCTCCGCCTCTCCAGTAGCTGGGATTACAGGTGCCAGCCACAATACCTGGCTATTTTTCGGTTGCAGCCGTCATTGTTGTTTGGTGGGCCTGGGCTGGATTTGCACCTGCCAGCTCAGGTGTATGTGGCTGGCCCCTTAGCCGCTTGAGCCACAGGCACTGAGCCAAGAATAAAATGGTTTTAAAGATTTTTAAAAGTTTATTATTTACTTGGAGTATAATACTTATTTTATAATTTCAAAAAATAAATTAATGCAAAAATTATTCTTTTAT
The DNA here is from genome assembly GCF_000181295.1 of Otolemur garnettii. Taxonomy (NCBI): domain Eukaryota; kingdom Metazoa; phylum Chordata; class Mammalia; order Primates; family Galagidae; genus Otolemur; species Otolemur garnettii. Next base: position 1,993,815 of record NW_003852419.1, on the reverse strand, counting down.
ACTACTCTGGTTAAAGTATGAAATGTATTTCCTTTGGTACTGATTTTCTGTAAATTCTCTAACTTTAGAAGGTTGATAGCCTTTTCCTTTTTACTTAAAAAATTTTTTTTCTTAAATTTTTTTAGGTAGTGTTTATACAGTGTATCAGCTGAGTCATGATATTGATGTTGGTCGTTTCCAAACGTTAATGGAATGTTTTACCAGCACTTTTGAAGAAGTGAAAATTTTAGCATTTGATCTTCTGATGAAGTTACCAAAAACAGCTATACAATTTCAGGTATTTGGATTTTTCCTCTGTAAATATAAATGTAGTGTGGGCTTGGAAACTTTCTATTTTAATAATAGATAAAGTAATCTGAGAATAATTCACGATCTTTGTGTTTGCCTTCTTATGTTTTTGGACTATTTCAGATATCATTAATATCTCTCTACTATTTTGGGTTGGTGGGAAAGGAGAAAATAAAAGAAAACAAGGCTGAAATCAGTGAGCTTTGCTTTTTTTTTAATTGGTGTGATAAAAAGGGACGAGTAGGAGGCTGTAGGTTTTGTTGTTTACAAGATTATTAGTAGATTTCAGTTAATTGTGGTCTCCCCAGTTCCCTTGGACATGTCATATTTGATCAAAGCATATCACTTACAGTAACTTGTGTTTTTTTGCGATAATCTCTCTGCTTTGTAGAATCGGAAGCGGAGTGTAAATGAGGTAAAGAACATGTTTCTGGTTTTCCAACTACCAATAGCTAAACTGAGACTGAAACTCAGAGTACTTGAGGTTAACAACAGTCTCTACCCCATCACCAGCCCTCGCTTTCTTCTTGACACATTGCTCTTCCCAGCTTGGGGTTGGAACCCAAGATGGGCTTGGGAGTGAATGCATAGCATGGCGGCAGGTCTACAGGGGAACTCTGACCCCAGGCTCTCACTTTGGCCCTTGAGGCTTCTTCTGGGGTTGTTGACTCAGCAGCAGAGTACTAGCTCTGGAGCTCAGCTTTGGCTTTCTGCTGGAGCTCTGTAAAGGCCAAGGATAGCCGCTACAGCTGAGCCATGATCTGGGGTCTGGCTGTTCGGCTGTATTTAGGGCAAGACATCTTGTAGATGTGGTGGCATTCTATAGGAGCATATACCAGAGAGCAGTGTGTTTCTGTGGCTTCTGGATGGCTTTGTAGATATCAAAGCACCTCTTCTACTTGGGCCCACACTGGGAGTTGCTCTCTGGCATCCACATGTGCCTGTGGTCTTTCTGCTTGGTAAACAGAAGGTTCTTTGGTACCCAGGTTGCTAACTTTTGTACCATCTGAGGTTTTTACAGAGGAGACTTTCTCTTCCTTTATCTACCTTCCCCCAACTTATCATTGGTCCCATATAGCTGTGGTATTTCTTACTAATACTTACTAAAGTAGTTTCAGGGACTTACTGCAATTAAAAAAATGGCTTAAATGCTTAATTGGTTCTTTCTAATATTTATAGATTTGAAGTTTTGACCACTACTTTTAAATTGTTTAGGTGACAGAAAATGAAACATATCAAATGGCCAAAAATTTAAATTGAAATGAACTGGTATTTCTGTCAAGTATAATTGATATCTACTATTTCAGAATCATAAAACATCATTACATATTAGGAAGCATATAGTCAGCTTCAAAATTAAATTCATAATGTTTTCTTCTATTAGAAAGGTATGGAATAATCTTAGTAGAATGAGAATATTATTATTATTATTATTATTATTTTGAGACAGAGCCTCAAGCTGTTACCCTGGGTAGAGTGCTGTGGTGTCACAGCTCACAGCAACCTTCAGCTTCTGGGCTTAAGCGATTCTCTTGCCTCAGCCTCCCAAGTAGCTGGGATTACAGGTGCCCGCCACAACACCTGGCTAGTTTTTGGTTGTAGTTGTCATTGTTGTTTGGTAGGCCTGGGCTGGATTCGAACCCGCCAGCTCTGGTGTATGTGGCTGGTGCCTTAGCCGCTTGAGCTACAGGCACTGAGCCAGAATGAGAATATTATTGAGCAACCAAATCCCAACTTCTAGGGTGGTGAATGTGCATTTGATCAGCTGTTAAGTGGGTAGTAGGATTCATGTATGTCTTCTGTTGTCAGCTTAGTGTATTTCCATGACTATTACAGTGAACTGTCTCCTTTAGGACAGGTTATATGAGTGGATCTTTATGTGAGCTATAGGTGTGGGAGCTCTGATGTAGAATTTCTGAGGCCGATCTTATTACTTTGTTTTCCACATATATACATGTGAATTTTTACCAGGATCAGCCTCCTAATGGATTTGTATTTTTCTCTAATGGACTGTGTTTTAAAATATTTATTATTGGCTGGGGCAGTGGCTCAACACTTTGAGAGGCCAGGGCAGGAGGCTTGCTTGAGGCCTGGAGTTTGAGAAAAGCCTGAGCAACATAGTGATACCTCATCTCTATGAAAAGTATAAAAATAATCTGGGCATGGTGGTATGCATCTTGTAGTTCCAGGTACTTGAGAGGCTAAGGCAGGAGGATCACTCGAGCCCTGGAGTTTGAGGAGTTTGAGGTTGCAGTGAGCTATGATGATGCTACAGCAAGTCCCTATCTCAAAAAAAAAAACAAAACCCACCAAAAAAGATTCAAAACCCCCAAGTCCCACAAAATATTTATTGTTTCTTTAAATTAATTATTCAGTGACTGAGTCTGTGCTTTATTCTAGGATTCAGAAAAACTGCAAGGCTTATTCCAGGCAGCACTGGAGCTTAGCACAAGCACCAAACCATATGACTGTGTAACAGCTTCCTACCTGCTGAACTTTTTAATCTGGCAGAATGCTCTGCCGTCATTCCTGTCTGCTCACGTAAATCAGCAAGTTGCATGTGGTCATGGAGATAAGTCTGCTGTGGTGGAGAGGAACACAGTATTTGGTTTGTATTGAGTAAATGACCTTTTGCTCTTATTTATCAAAACCATTATCTTACTCTTTCACTATTCATTTGGCTACAATATCTAATGGTTAAACATTTACTTTGTGGTTTTTAAATTTAAGAATTTAACGGCATATAAGAGCATCCATGAGTTCTTTTTATGAAAGTGAATAATTTGGCTCAGTGCCTGTGGCTCAAGTGGCTAAGGCGCCAGCCACATACACCTAAGATGGTGGGTTTGAATCCAGCCAGGGCCTGCCAAACAACAATGACGGCTGCAACCAAAAAAAAAATAGCCAGGCATTGTGGTGGGTCCCTGTGGTCCCAGCTACTTGGGAAGTGGAGACAGGAGACTCGCTTGAGCCTAGGAGTTGGAGGTTGCTATGAGCTGTGATGCCATGGCACTCTACCCAGGGGAGCAGCTTGAATCTCTGTCTCAAAAAAAAAAAAAAAAAGAAAATGAATAATTTACTCAGCTATAAAACTTACGTCTAAATAGAGGATTCGTGTTAATTAAGTAGAAATACAAATGTACTTAATAAAGCTTTTTAAAAAAGAGAATGATCTCATTCTCTACCAAAAGTATACTTTTGTTTTCTATAGAAATTTTACTATAAGATAGGTTTTCTTCATTCTTTCTATATAGAGCAAAGTTTCTTTGTTGGGATATTTGTTTTAATTGACTTATCACACCCTTGCCATTTATTCTTCCCATATAGCCAGTTCTGAAACTTAGGATCTCAGATGGTTTAGATCTAGTTAGTTTCCTTTTCCGTCTTTTTTTTTTTTTTTTTTTTTTT
>NW_003852419.1:1988161-1989628 GCF_000181295.1 Otolemur garnettii | reverse complement strand
CACATGTATTTTCAGGCCTTTTACTTTTTCCTTTTCATGAAATGCCTGTTGATGTTCTTTGTTCAGTTTTCTTTAGGGTTGTTTATCTTTTTCTTATTGATTTTTAGGAGTTCTTTGTATGTTTTGAATTTTAATAATTTATTATTTATACATAAATCTAAAATTTAAAATATATCCCTCTACTGAGAGGTAAGGGGAGACAGCTATTTTACTGGGATGACTGGATATCTTCATTCCAAAGAATGAAATTGGATTGTCTATCTTATGCCATCTACAAAAGTAAGCTCAAAATAGATCAAAGACCAGGGTGTCGCATGTGGCTCAAGGAGTAGTGCCCTGGCCCCATATGCCAGAGGTGGCAGGTTCAAACCCACCCTGGCCAAAAAAAAAAAAAATCGATCAAAGACCCAAATGTAAGAGCTAAAACTTTAGAACTTTTAAAAGAAAACTGGGATTAGTTTTCATGATCTTGGGTCAAGCAGTAATTCTTAGTTATGACTTCCTAAGCACAAGCAACAGCCAATAAATATTAGATCAATCAGACTTTATGAAAATTTAAAACTTTTGTACATCAAAGGATGTCATCAAGAAAGTGAAAAGTCAGCCTGCAAAATGAGATATTTGTTGGTTTTTTTTTTTGTTGTTGAGACAGAGCCTCAAGCTGTCCCCATGGGTAGAGTGCTATGGCATCACAGCTCACAGCAACCTCCAACTCCTGGGCTTAGGCAATTCTCCTGCCTCAGCCTCCCAAGTAGCTGGAACTATAGGTGTCCACCACACTGCCTGGCTATTTTTTTGTTGCAGTTTGGCCGGGGTCAGGTTTGAACCTGCCACCCTTGCTATATGGGGCTGGCACCTTACTCAGTGAGCTACAGACGCTGCCCCCCCCACCCCCCTTTTTTTTTTTGAGACAGAGTCTCACTATGTTGCCCTGGGTAGAGTGCTGTAGTGTTATTGCTCACACCAATCTCAAACTCTTTGGCTTAAGTGGTTCTCTTGCCTTAGCCTCCCAAGTAGCTGGGACTACAGGTGCCCACCACAATGTCTGGCTATTTTTTTTGTTGTTGTTGTTGTAGTTGTTGTTGTTTAGCAGGCCCTGGCCGGGTTTGAACTTGCCAGCCCCAGTGTATGTGGCCAGTGCTCTAACCATTGTGCTACGGGTGCTGAGCTGTAACACTCATCTTAAGTAGCTCAAAATCACCCATATCTTTGATCCTCCTCTTTTATCTTACACATACTCTTTCTGTATTTTATATTAATCTGTCATTTTGTTTTTCTTTATAGTTTTATCACCTTTATATACCATTAAACAATACATAGTTGAACCTCTATAAGTTGATCGTCTAGGGGACTGTAACAAACTGGTCAACATATGGAGGTTGTAAGCATAAGGAACTAGAGCTGATGTACTGATATATACATGTAGTGGATGTCCAGTCTATGAAAATTAGGTCAACTTAAGAAGAT
>NW_003852419.1:1986321-1987419 GCF_000181295.1 Otolemur garnettii | reverse complement strand
ACCCACCATCTTAGGTGTATGTGGCTGGCGCCTTAGCCACTTGAGCCACAGGTGCCAAGCCAAAATGGGATATTTGAATGGGATTTTTTCACATTCTATCTCTGGTAAGGGATTTGTATCTAGAATGTATAAAGAACTTTTACAACTCACTAATAAAAGGACATAACCAAATTAAAAAATGGACAAAGAATGTGAATAGACATTTCTTCTGAGAAAATATACAGGTGAACAATAAAAATATGAAAGGACACCCGACTTCATCAGCCTTTATGGAAATGCAAATAAAAATCACAGCGAGGTAGCCCTTCACACCCAGTAGATGGCTGTAATTAAAAAAAGTAGTTAACAAGTGTTCAGGAGGATGTGGAAAAGTGAACCTACGTTCATTGGTGGTGGGATTGTAAAAGGGTATATGTGCTTTGGAAAATAGTCTGGCAGTTCGTCAAAAGGTGAAACATAGAGTTACTGCTTGATCCTGTGGTTCTACTGTTAGGCGCTGTGTTAGCTTGGGCTGCTATAGCAAAATGCCATAGACTAAGTGGCTTAAACACAGATACTTAGTTCTGACAGTGCTGGAGACTGGGACTTCTAAAATCAAGGTGCTGGCAGATTCAGTTTGGTGAGAGGTCCTTTTCCTAGCTCTGAGATAGCACCTTCTTGTAGTTGCTCTCATAGCAGAGAGCACACACAAGCTTTCGTCTCTCTTCTTATAAAGGACACTCATCCCACCATGGGGTTCTTAACCTCGTGACCTCATCTAAAGTTACTTACCTCCTAAAGTTTCTATTTCCAAATATCATCACATTGAGGGTTAGGGCTTCAACATACCAATATTGTGGGGGTGGGGGCACAAACATGTAGTCCATAATAAGTATATCCAAGAAAAATGAAAACGTTGAGTCCTTACAAAAACTTGACCAAGAAAGTTAATGCAGCATTATTCAAACATCCCCAAAATAGAAACACATGTGTGCATCTGTAGATGAACGGATAAATAAAATGTGATATATCCATGTGGTATATCCATTCAGCAGACAATATTATCCTTAAGGAGGAATGAAATGTTGACATATGCTTCAGTGTGGATGAACTTTGAAA
>NW_003852419.1:1979373-1986301 GCF_000181295.1 Otolemur garnettii | reverse complement strand
TATGATTTCATTTATATAATATGTCCAGAATTGGCAAATCAATAGAGACTGAAAATAGACTAGTGGTTGCCAATGGGTGTGGAAGAGTACAGGTATGGTGAGGGGAGTGATTGCTATTAGGAAAGAGTTTTGGTGGGGGGGAGATGAAAATGTTCTAAAATCGACTGGTAATGGTTACACATATCTGTGATATAATAAAAGCCATTGGCTCAGCACCTGTGGCTCAAGCAGCTAAGGTGCCACCCACATATACCAGAGCTGGCGGGTTCGAATCCAGCCCAGGCCGCCAAAACAACAGTGACGGCTGCAACCAAAAAATAGCCGGTTGTTGTGGTGAGTGCATGTAGTCCCAGCTACTTGGGAGGAGGCAGGAGAATCACTTGAGCCCAGGAGTTGGAGGTTGCTGTGAGCTGTGATGCGACAGCACTCTACCCAGGGTGACAGCTTGAGGCTCGGTCTCAAAAAAACAAAAACCATTGAATAAATTAAAAACCACATTAAATATATGAATCATGTGGTATATGAATTATAGCACAATAAAGATGTTTTATTTAAAAAGCCCATCTTTATCCATAGGCGTGGGGTTTGATACGTCAATTAGAGGAAGGGATGATTCACAGTGAATGCTGTAATGGATTCAGGCAGTTAGGGAAAGATACTCAGTTAAGCCTGAACTAGAAATGGGTGACAGGCTGGACAACCTTGAAAGATCTCTTTTTGATGCAAAATCTCTAGTATAAAATTCATTTGAGTTAAGTGTTTTCATGGAACTGTTGTGCTTTTTTTTTTTAGAGACAGAGCCTCAAACTGTCCCCCTGAGTAGAGTGTCGTAGCATCACAGCAACCTCCAACTCCTGGGCTCAAGCGAGTCTCCTGCCTCAGCCTCCCAAGTAGCTGGGATCACAGGTGCCCGCCATAACGCCCGGCTATTTTTTGGTTGCAACCATCATTGTTGTTTTGGCGGGACCGGGCTGGATTCAAACCCACCACCTTAGGTGTACGTGGCTGGCGCCTTAGCCACCTGAGCCACAGGCGCCGAGCCAAACTGTTGTGCTTTTGAAGAAACACAATGATGAATGGTTTTTTTTTTTTTTTAATTAAATCAGAGCTGTGTACATTAATGCAATCATGAGGTACAATGTGCTGGTTTTATATACAATTTAAAATATTTTCCTCAAACTGGTTAACATAGCCTTCATGGCATTTTCTTAGTTATTGTGTTAAGACATTTATATTCTACACCTAAGAAATTTCACATGTACCCTTGTAAGATGCACCGTAGATGTGGTCCCACCAATTACCCTCCCTTCCCCTCCCTCTCCCCTTTTCCCTTCTTCTTGGGCTATAATTGGGTTATAGCTTTCATAAGAAAGCTATAAATTGGTTTCATAGTAGGGCTGAGTACATTGGATGCTTTTTCTTCCATTCTTGAGATACATTGCTAAGAATATGTTCCAGCTCTATCCATGTAAACATGTAAGAGGTAAATTCTCCCTCTTTCTTTAAGGCTGCATAGAACATTATACATAATACTACAATTTATTAATCCATTTGTGGGTCGATGGGCATTTGGGCTTCTTCCATGATTTAGCAATTATGAAGTGGGCTGCAGTAAACCTTCTGGTACAAATATCTTCGTTATAATGTGATTTTTTTTCTTCTGGTTATATACCTAGTAGAGAAATTGTAGGATCGAATGGCAGGTCTATTTTTAGATCTCTTAAGTGTTCTCCAAACATCTTTCCAAAATGAACTGATGAATGTTTCTAACCTGGCATTATTTTGGTTTTCTGTTGACATTTTCTAGTTATCAAATGCTTGATGGAAAATCTTGAAGAAGAAATATCTCAGGCTGAAAATTCTCTGCTTCAGGCAGCAGCATCATTTCCAATGTATGGGCGAGTCCACTGTATAGCAGGAGCTTTGCAGAAGTTGTCTCTAAAGTAAGTATGAGAAACATATTCATTTTTGAACTTTAACTTCTTAGTTGATTGTGTCCTGGGAAAGGAATGTAGCCTATGACATTAGATTACTTCTATATCGACAAAGGCTAAGCTGAAACTCAAATCAAGAACTCAAAACCAGGCCAGGTACAATGGCTCATACCTGTAAACCTAGCACTTTGGGAGGCTGAGGTGGGAGCATGAGCTACATGGCAAGACCCTTGTCCCCCCCCACCCCCCTTTTTTTTCTTTTTTGAGACAGTCTCTTTTTGTCACCCTCAATAGAGTACTGTGGCATCACAGCTCACAGCAAGTTCAAACCCTTGGGCTTAAGCAATTCTTCTGCCTCCGCCTCCTAAGTAGCTGGGACTACAGGTGCTCACCACAATGCCCAGCTATTTTTTGTTGGTAGTTGTCATTGTTGTTTAGCTGGCCTGGGCTGGGTTCGAATCCAGCCTCAGTGTATATGGCTAGTGCCATAAACACTGTGCTATGGGCGCTGAGACCCTTATCTCTCTTAAAAAAAAAAAAAACAGCTGGATGTGGTGGTTGCATGCTTATATTCTCAGCTACTTGGGAGGATGAGGCAGGAAGATTGCTTAAGATTGCAATCTTAAGTTGCCACTGCACTGTAGCCCAAGCAACAGAGTGAGACCCTGTCTGAAAACAACAGCAGCATCAACAATATCTCATTTATAACAGCTGCAAAAAACTAGGAATAAATTTAACCAAAGAAATGAAAGATCTTTCTAGGGAGAACTGCAAATCACTGATGAAAAATTGTAGATGACTCAAACAAATAGAAAAACATCCTATGCTCATGGATCGTAAGAATCAATATTGTTAAAATGACCTTACTGTCCAAAGCAATCTACAGATTTGGTGCAATTCCTATCAAAATACCAATATCATGGCTTGGCGCCTGTGGCTCAAGTGGCTAAGGCACTAGCCACGTACATCCAAGGTGGAGGGTTCAAATCCAGCCCGGCCTGCCAAACAACAATGACAGCTGCAACCAAAAAATAGCCAGCCTTATGGTGGGCACCTGTGCTCCCAGCTACTTGGGAGGCTGAAGCAGGAGACTTGCTTGAGCCCAGGAGTTGGAGGTTGCTGTGTGCTGTGATGCCACGGCACTCTACCCAGGGGGACAGCTTGAGGCTCTGTCTCAAAAATAGAGAGAAAAAAATACCAATATTATTTTTCACAGAATTAGGAAAAACAATTTTAACACTCATATAGAACCAAAAAAGAACCCAAAGACCCAAAGCAATCCTAAGCAAAAAGAATAAAAATGGAGGCATCCTATTACCTGACTCCAAATTTTACTGTAAAGCTGTAGTAACTGAAATATCACAGATGTAAAAGTAGGTACATAAGTAGACCATTGGAGAATCCAGAAACAAAACCACATACCTATAACCAACTGTTCTTTGACACAGCAGACAAAAACATACACTGGGAAAAGGACACACTGTTCTATAAATGGTGCTGGGGAAATTGATAGCCTCATGCAGAAGAATGAAAACTGGATCCCTCCCTCTCAAGATGGATTAAAGACTTAGGTGTTAGTGAAACCATAAAAATCCTAGAAGAAAATCTAGCTCTTTTAGACATTGACCTAGGCAGAGAATTTATGACTAACACCTTCAGAGCAAATGCAATAAAAACAGAAATAGAGAAATGGAACTTGACTAAACTAAAAAGCTTCATCATCGCAAAAGAAATAAGAATAAATAGACAACCCACAGAGTGAGAGAAAATAATTGTAAACTGTGTATCTGACAAAGGACTAGTATATCTAGAATCTACGAGGAACTCAGTAAGAAGAAACACCGACCACATTAAAAAGTGGGCAAATGACACAAACAGACATTTTTAAAAGAAGATATATAAATGGCCAATAAATGCGAAAAAATGCTCAACATCACTAATCATCAGAGAAATGTAAATTAAACTAGAATGAGATACCATCTTACTCCAGTTGGAATGGCCATATTAAAACGTCTGCAAACAGTAGATGTTGGTGTTGATGCAGTAAAAAGAGAACACTTAAACACTGTTGGTCAGAATGCAAATCACTACAACTTCTGTGGAGATCAGTATGGTGATTTCTCAAAGGAGTAGAAGTAAGTCTACCATTTGATCTTGCAAACCCACTATGGGGTATCTACCTAGAGGAAAAAAATTATTACATCAAAAATATCTCTGTACTTGTGTATTTCTCATAGCACAAATCATAATTTCAAGGAGTTGGAATCAAACTGTGTGCCCATTAGCTGATGAATGGCTAAAGAAAATATGTTTTGTATGTATACTATAGAGTACTACTCAGCAATGAGAAAATGGAAGTCTTTTTGCAGCAGTTTGGATGGAACTGGAAGCTATTATCCTAACTTTAGTAATCCAAGAGCAGGAAAATTATGCATGTTCTCACTGATTAAGTAGAAGCTAAATTATGGCTACACAGGGTACAGAGTGGTGTGATGGATATTGGAGACTTGCAGGTGGTGGGGAGAAGGTTAGGTATGAAAAATTACCTATAAGGTACAATAAATTTCCCCAATATCCTTGTTGCAGCAGTCTGCAGTTGGCGAGTGAATGGAGACCTGTCGTCGAGAAGCTCCTTTTGATGTGCTATAGACTTTCTGCTGTGGTGTCCCCAGTCATTCAGAGCTCATCCCCTGAAGGCCTCATCCCAATGGACACTGATACAGGTCAGCAAACAAAGAAGGGTAGAGTGCTGAGGTCTGATTATTATATTTTTCTCTCCTTTTTCCCCCAGTCATTTTTTTTGGTAGGTATTAAAGCTGAATTGAGGAGAAATAAAGAAATTATTACTGAAATCTATGGCATTTCTGCCTTTTTCATAATATATTTATTAAATAGTGCCCCACCCCCACCCCAAGCCTCCAAAGCAGATACCTCCTCCCCCAGGGTAAATTGAGTTTTATAATACCATACAGTTTGACTATTCCCAAGCCAGTGTTTGTCTTAAATCAAACACTTCTGGTCCTAAGCATTTTAGATAATGAGTACTCAACCTGTACTAACATGGAGTGTTCCTTTGAACACACAGAAAATCATGAAATAAATTTAGAATTGGTGTTGAAATAAAGTTAGTAAGTGCATTTTGGAGCACAAACAAGAAGCTTATATTAAAAACACAGTGGGTGTGTCATAAACATACACTGTAACAATACACTGAAATACCTCCAGCTGATAATAAAAGTAACGTGGAGTTGTGTGTTTTATACAGAAAATGTTAGGTTTTGTTTTTTACTAAAAATGAATTAGAAGATTGGCAATGGTTCATGATACTAAGAATTATTTGTTTAGACTGATGTTAGTCTGAATACCAAATTTCGATGCTTTAATTTTTCTACTTAAACAGTGAATGAGAGTAAGGAATATGCAGTCTTCTAGCTAATGTCTGAATCATGCAATTACTAGTATATTCTGGATGAGAAATCATTTTTTCTTTTTCTTTTTTTTTTTTAAGACAGGTTTCGCTCTGTCACCCTGACTGGAGTGCAGTGAATGGTGTCATCATCATAGCTCACTGCAACCTCCAACTCTTGGGCTCATGTGATTCTCCTGCCTTAGTCTCCTGAATAGGCTACAGATGCACGCCACCATGCCTGGCTAATTTTTTCTATTTTTAGTAGAGATGAGGGGTCTTGTTCTTGGTCAGGCTGGTCCCGAACTCCAGCCATCCTCCTCCCTTAGCCTTTCAGAGTGTTAGGGTTACCGGTTTGAGCCACTGCACCTGGTCCAAGAAATCTTTACTATTTCTATCACCTGTTGTGGGTAGACCTGCAGAGCATGCTAATGTTCTGTTTGTTATTAAGGAGTTTTAAAATATCAGTTGGTCTAAAAACTTGTCTTTGGCTCCCAGACTTTTCCTTAAATCTGCATCTCTTTTTGCCTTTGGTTACCATCATGTTTCCTGCTTCTTATTCATGTTCTCTGCCGTATATTCTGAATTTTTTGAAAACAGCCTCTCTTGAAAGCAATAAAATGAATAGATAGGATTCCCAATATTTTCTTCTTTGATCTTTTCTCTTTTTTTTTTCTAGGTGTTTGCATAATTTCTTTTTGGGTCAGCATTTCTTTTTCAAAGCTGCTGAAAGTGCTTTTGGCAAAATTTTAGGGAAGCAATCACGGTAGTAATTTGAATCTTTCTATTTCTCATGGTACTTAAAATATAACCATAAATAATAGGTGTGCAGTAGATACCTGTTCTTTGATTTTTTAATTGATTTCAGTTTAGTCCTTGTTAATTTTTAAAAACAGGAGCCTGGCTAACTCCTTATTACCTAGCCATCCATTCCTTCCTTCCACCCGTGTTACTAGCCCCCTGCCATGAGCCTATTTCTGTTACGGGCTCTGGCAATTCAGTAGTGAACCGTTTTGCATTCATGGCACTTTATCTTCTAATCCAATAAGTGCTTATGGAATAAAAGTGATGTTTATTATAATACTAGGGCTGTAAATCATACTTAGAAAGCAGTAGAAGAGCTTGGTGTGATGGCATGCACCTGTTGTCCCAGCTTCTGGGGAGGCCAAAGTGGAAGGATCATTTGAGCCCAGAGTTTGGGTCCAACCTGGATGCCATTTCTAAAAAAAGCAAGCAAGCAGTATATTACATAGTGCATTCTGAAGCTAAATATGGATTTTAAAAATATTCCTGTGCTATAAAAGATTGTTATTGATGAGGGTTTTTTGGGTCTCTTTACCATTTTATCTTTAAGCCTTAATATCTCATAGGTAGAGAAAGAAACTCTTAAAAACAAAATTTATTGAAATGTATTGCACTTTTTTGACATGATTCAGTACTGTATTTGAGATTCTTAGCACTAAGGAAAGCACATAAATGACATGGCTGCCTTTATCCTGTGGACAGTTTCAGTCTGTTTTTTTGGGGGGGGGGAATCATATCTTTAGTCTGAATTGCCATATATTAGAAGTATACTTTTTTTTTTTTT
>NW_003852419.1:1977744-1979287 GCF_000181295.1 Otolemur garnettii | reverse complement strand
CAGCAACCTCCAACTCCTGGGCTCAAGTGAGACTCCTGCCTCCACCTCCTAAGTAGCTGGGACCACAGGTGCCCACCACAACTCCCAGCTATTTTTTGGTTGCAGCCATCATTGTTGTTTGGTGGGCCCTGGATGGATTTGAACCTGCCACCTTAGGTGTATGTGGCTGGCACCTTAGCCACTTGAGCCACAGGCGCCAAGCCAGAAATATACGTAAGCATCATAAAGACCTTGTATAAGTGATTTTCTGCCCTTTGAATCCCCTTTAATAGAGCTGATTATTAAGTATTGGAAATTACAGAATTTTGGAGAGCAAGTAACCCCAAGGGAAATAAATACGGCTGTGATGTGGAATTGGGATTTCATATACTCTCATTTCTTTCCCTTAGAATCAGCAAGCCGTTTACAGATGATTCTGAATGAGATTCAGCCACGTGATACTAATGATTACTTTAGCCAAGCCAAAGTATTGAAAGAATGTGATAGCTTTGATCTGGAGGCCTTGAATTTCAGTGCGTCAAAAATTGATATTTCTGCAGAAATCAAAGGTAACATTTATATAAAATTCGTATTATAATCAGTGTTAAGTAACATGAACAGAATGCTGGTCTTATCTAGTAAATTAGAGGTTATAGATCTGGGCAGAACATTTGAAGAAAATAATGTTTTGTTTTTTTTAATTTGGTTTTGGGAATAATTTGGTTTTAGAAATGAATTTCTACGTTTTTTTTTTTTTTTTTTTTAACCAGAAAAACCTGGGTGCAATGGCTCATGTTTGTAATCCTAGTGCTCTGGGAGACCAAGGCAGGAGAGCAGCTTGGAGTTCATGGCTGTAGTAAGCTGTGATTGTGCCCCTGCATCCAGCCAGTGTAGGATATAATGTGTATAATAAATATCCATTGAGTACTAAAACCTACCTTGACAGCCCAGATGATAGAGGAGCAATGATACCCGATAAACCTGGGTTTGGGCAGCTTTCAGTTCCTTCCAACATAGAATTCATTGTCTGCTGTGGGAGTTCTTGAAGTCAAGTAGCCCTTTAAAGGAAACAAACCTTATTGCTTAGGAGAGCTACTTTGTTGTACCAAGCTTCTAGGATTTGAGTTCTTATAGTTAGTTTTACCATTAGTTGTTGAATTTTCTGTAACGCTGTAAGAAGTTATCAGAAGCACTAATTTCTTAGTAATTTGTTACATATTCTACATTCTCCACTAGATGGGGATAGTGTCTTGGGAAAAAGTCTATGAGCTTTTGTTTTTTAGATTAAATAAAATAACATGTGTATGGTAATAGTTTGGAAGTAAATATGAATTAAAAACAAATTAAAGTCCTCCTCTATTTCCCCCCAATTCCATTTCTTCTCTCTTCCATGTACAGTATAGTTTTTATACCTATTCTGTATATTTATGTATACTTACCCTTTTAGTTTAGTGTTGTTGTTTTTTTTTTAAATATAAAGGGGATTATACCATAAATATCATTTTGTTGACTTGCTTTTCAATTTAATAGTTTGTTTTAGATTTCTTTTTTTTTTTTTTTTTTT
>NW_003852419.1:1972820-1976722 GCF_000181295.1 Otolemur garnettii | reverse complement strand
TTTTTTTTTTTTTTTTTAAGGTAAAGAAGGAAAAACATGTGATGTAACTGCTCAGATGGTGCTGGTATGTTGTTGGAGAAGTATGAAGGAAGTTGCTTTGCTCTTAGGCACACTGTGCCAGCTCCTACCCATGCAGTCTGTGCCAGAAGCTTCTGATGGATTATTAACAGTGGAGCAGGTAATGTAGATGTTTATTCCACCAGGTATAATTTTTAGTTGAGGCATAAATCACAGGCTTTCATTTATAACCCAACTTTAAAAAAAGTTTTTAAATTTTTCTTGAATAAAATACTACAAATGCCAACTGAAGAAAGTGTAAGGTAATTTAGAGTGTTAGACCTTGCAGTACATTTCAAAACTGTGGCAGTTTTAGAAATGTTTTTATTTTTCTAAGGTATAAAAATAACTGTGGATTTATCTTTTAACTGTGGTATTACATTAACTTTTAATTTTCCATTTAACATATATAAACTTAAATTTTAACTGAACTTGTCTATTTAGTAAAACTCCACAAATCTCTTACATTTTACAAAGGAAAAGAAGTAACATATTGGTTGATTATGGATCTCATGTTTCCCACTACATTGATAATAAAGTTGTAGTCACTTTGGTTTTTTTGGCTGGCTTTTATTTTAAGACCACAAAGTTAGTTCACCATCTGGGACTGTTCAAGTGACTTGAGTGCAGTGTTTACAAGAAATTAGCTTACCACAAGCATTTCAATTTGGAAATATTTTAGATTTATTAGATTTCTGTTTTTAATTGATTCCTTCTTCCTTTCCATATGGTTTTAACAAATCCATTCCCCACCATTTTCCAGCAAAGATATATAACATGTACTTTCATTTTTAACCTTTTTTCAATTAAAGATAACTTTTTCCCTAAGGTGTTGCAGTATTCAAGAACAAAACAAATATTGTAGTATGCTAATGCGGAGTATTTCTGTAATAACCACATGACTAGTTCCATGGAAATAATGCTAATTTTTTTTCTCACACTGTGTGGTTCATGTGCTTGCATCTGGTTAACAGCTGGGCTTGTGATGTTGCAAGTCTCTAAGATGAAGAAAGGCAGAGGCGAACAGTACACTTCAGGCTTCATCATGTTCCTTATTCTCTTCCAAATCAAATAGGCGTTAGTGTCCTAGAGTTACTTGCAGTCATTGCTAGTCACTGCCCATGGTGCCAATGCCAACATCTTTGCTGAGGAATCCAGCTATGATTAATGATTACTTCACTGATATTCACCATCTCACTAAGAAGTAAACATGTGCTAAGGTCCTTTGACTTCTCAACTTCTCTTTCCAAGGACAGCTAAAACATTTAGTTTTTTGGGTTTGTTGTATAATGTCTAAAAAACAAATTAAAGGGAACATATTTTACTTTTATTGTAACTGAGAAAGATCTAATACCTTCCTGTGAAAATCAACTTTGTGCCTTTTTATACAGCACCAAAATCTTATGAATTTAATTTATGTGGGATGATCATGTTAAAATAGGGAATTAATATTAGATAAGAGATTTTAATAAAACAAACAACAATGATAACAAAAAGACAGGCTCTTTATACATATCAACTGAAGAATTCTACAATGACTACTTGGATGTAAAATAGAATCCTCTGGACATTTCCC
This sequence comes from Otolemur garnettii, assembly GCF_000181295.1. Classification (NCBI taxonomy): domain Eukaryota; kingdom Metazoa; phylum Chordata; class Mammalia; order Primates; family Galagidae; genus Otolemur; species Otolemur garnettii. The sequence continues at coordinate 1,975,089 of NW_003852419.1, read as the reverse complement.
TGGTTAAAAAAAATTAAAACAGAAAGAATCCTAACCATTTTCTCTATAAAACATTAGTTTCCATTCTAATGAGGTCCAGTCATTTTTCCATGTCTCCATTCACCTGGTAACCTCATATGCGTAGATGTGAGAAGAAACTAATGGCTGAGGGATAAAGAGTGTACGTGATTACGGTGTTCTAACATTGGAACTTTGCTCTCTGTGGAAAATCTTTAGATTGTGACTAAAGAAATGCCACAGTTTAGTAGCATTTATTCAATGAAAACCCAAAATCACCAAGAAATGAGTATTAATTGGCTGGGTGCAGTGGCTCACGCCTGTAATCCTAGCATTCTGGGAAGCCGAGGTGGGTGGACGGCATGAGCCCACAGGTTCGAGATCAGCCTGAGCCAGAGTGAGACCCCCCAACTCTTAAAAAAAAAATAACCGGGTGTTGTGGCAGGTGCCTGTAGTCCCAGCTACTTGGGAGGCTGAGGCAAGAGAATCACTTGAGCTCAAGAGTTTGAGATTGCTGTGAGCTGTGACACCAGAGCACTCTACTGAGGGCAACTCTGTCTCAAAAAAAATAAATAAATAAATAAAAGAAAAGAATGAGTATTATTTACATTACTAGTGTATTCCTGCTTTTAAAACATAAAATTTTGTTCCATGAAATTCGTTTAAACTAACAGTACTTAAATGTAATTAAGTATGCTTAAAACTTTAAGAGTTAAAAATAAAAATGTCAGGACTATAATTTACATTTGAATCATTGGGCCACACCTGAGATGTAGTCTTCCTCCCAAGGGTATAGTTGCCCTGGCAGAGCTAAGTCTGCTGTGCCTAGTGGCAAAAGTATGTTTTTAAGTATCTTGGGTGAACATGACTTACCATAGGCTTGGACACACATAGGCAGTGAAGTGACTTGCAGACAGAATGCTGCCCTAGTGATGGAGGAGAGCATGGAACTTGGAATTCTTATTCCCCAAAATAATAACTAAGATTTACTTTTCTCTTAATGGATGAAGAAAGCTATTTCATACAGCTTAAAATAATTTGAAATTTGGTGGTTTGAACGTAGAAGACAGAATATATTTTTTGTAACCCAGATCCTTGAATACTATCCTGATTTTGCAGCCCTTTATAGTGGTGGCCACTTAAATCCTGCATATGTGAGTACAGTTTATTACAGGTAGTGAGATTACAGTTTGGGGATTTTTATTGTTATATGAGAAGAACTGGTGCTTCTTTATAATTCTGAGTTTTCTGTGCTGTGTTCTCAAGTTGTTAGAGCTGGAAGGATCTGTATGATGTTACCCAGCTCCCTTGGATAAGAGGAAGCTGAGGCCCTTGGCTATTACATGGTTTGCCCAAGATCAGTTCTTCTGCTGAGCCTGTGTTCTGACATGAGACAGTGCTGCCTTTGTTTTGAAATGTTCATTTAATTTTTCTATAAATTTAATTTTCTCTGTTTCGAATACTCAAGCAAATTTTTGTAAGCAACAGGATAGTAAGACAACTTGCTACTGAACTTTTTAGCAAATGATTCATTTCCCTAGATTACTTCTTGTGAAGCAGTGTTCTCTCACCAGGTTCTCCAAGAGGAAAATGTGTTCATTCAGAGGCATGTCTGACTTTGCTCCTGCACTATCATCACATAATAAAAGGTTCTTTCATAATGTGCCTGTACAAGAGGCAGAGATAAAACCAGCTTTGAGGGGTGTAAGTGGAGACCCTTCAAGAGTGAGCCGCGCACACAGCCTTATCTTACAACTTCCTGACGAGTTGGGGTGTGTTGAAGTTTCAAGCTTGATGTTTTGCTGATTTGTGCTTTTGCTTCTTAACCATTTTTGGTCCTTTTTCCATGGGATATCTGATACCCAGTGCCCACTGATTTTTTGAAACAACTTCCTCTACTTGGAGTACTGTGTCAACTTATATATTTTCCCCAACATTCCTAAAAAAAAAACTTGTAGGCATATTTTTCATACCTGCTTTCTCCCTTCTAGTAATTATTGCCACAGAAATCACATGAGTAAAAATAATTGCACCTATTAGAAATTTGCTTTTTCTTAAATCTGTTTCTTCAGATTCTGTTGTAACTTTCATGATGTTCAGGATTCACCGTGTTAACACATTCCCTCAGTGTCTTTCGTTACAATTTTAGGTTTTCTGGACTACAAATAGATTACAAATGGGATGTACATTTGTTTATTTATTTTTTGAGACAGAGCCTGAAGCTGTTGCCCTGGGTAGAGTGCTGTGGTGTCACAGCTCACAGCAACCTCCA
>NW_003852419.1:1966839-1972760 GCF_000181295.1 Otolemur garnettii | reverse complement strand
CTGGCTTTTTTTTTTTTTTTTTTTGCAGTTTTTGGCTGGGGTTGGGTTTGAACCCACTATGCCTGGCATATAGGGCCAGCGCCCTGCTTCTTTGAGCCACAGGCGCTGCCTGGCTATTTTTTGGTTGTAGTTGTCATTGTTGTTTTGGCAGGCCCGGGCTGGATTCAAACCTGCCAGCTCTGGTGTATGTAGCTGACGCCTTAGCTGCTTGAGCTACAGGCGCTGAGCCAGGATGTACATTTATTAACATTGCTAAAGTTTCTTTTTTATAAATTATGAATAAGCACTGAATTGTACTGGGTGCAAGTTACCATTTTTAACTTTTGCAGTGAAGTTGAGGATATAACCATGTCGTTTAGTCACCTGTTTATTGATTGCCTTACTATAAGGGCATTATGGCAATATAAAGGAGTTTGTAATATGTAGTTCTCTGACTTCAGAGGCCTGAGAGATATGACAGGGGATACAAGACCAATTCATTTTAAAAAGCAGGACTAAATGCAGCAGGTAATATGGCTCATGGTGAAGAATTTTGCTAGAAAGCAAAGCATAAACATTCGGTAAGATGGTGTCTGAATGCTAGAAAACTGTTCCCTTTGTTGTTACGTAGGGCGATGATGTTTGTGCTTTGAAGAAATTCCAGATGTGTTAGTAAGTAATCAGCTATGGTGGATAATAGTGATTGTATTTTTTATTAAGTAAAATTACTGAGGTGTAAACTTTTGTAAAATATTCCATTTAACCATAATGGAAGAAGAAGTATCTGTATCTTAAAGTCAGAATTTAAATTAAGACTTAGGGCTTAAGTCTCCCTACTTTATAGCAGTGGTCCCCAACCTTTTTGGCATTAGGGACGGCTTTCATGGAAGACAGTTTTTCCACAGACCAGGGAGGTAGGAGGGATGGTTTTAGGATGATTGAAACACATTACATTTATTGTGTACTTTATTTCTAATTATTACAGTGTAATATGTAAGGAAATAATTATATAGTCCACCATAATGAAGAATTAGTAGGAGCCTGAGCTTGTTTTTCTGCAATTAGATAGTCTCATCTGGGGGGATGGGAGACAGTGACACCCGAAGTGTGTTGCTACTGTAAAGCCAGCTACCAGATGCAGGTTAATTGTTACTTGCCACTCACTGATAGGGTTTTGATATGAGTCTGCAAGCAATTGATTTATTATGTATGGTCTCTGTGCAGTCAAATCTCTCTGCTAATGATAGCCTGTGGATGCAGCTGCCCCCCAGACTAGCATCACTCTCAGCTTTACCTCAGATCCTCAGCATTAGATTCTCATATTGAGCATGCACTCTAGATCCCTTGCATGCAGAGGTTACAGTAAGGTGTAGGGTTGGTGCTCCTACGAGAATCCAATGCCAGTGGGTGGAGTGATGGGAAGCAGCTGTAAGTACAGAGGAAACTTGGCTTGCTTGCCTGCCGTTCATTCCTGCTGTGTGGCCTGGTTCCTAACAGGGTATGCATTGGTACCAGTCTGCGGCCCTTGAGTTGGGGACCTCAGCTTTACAGTGCAAAATAAAAATGGACATTTACTGATTGCTACTCTGCCAGGTATTCTGCTAAACACTTAAATGTATAATCTCATTTGTTTCTCACAGTAACTTTCAGTTTGTAGTTGACGGAACTGTGGTGCTTAATTAGCTTGCACTAATAACATGTTTTTAAAATTTACCTCATATAGATAAAAGGTGAATTAAAATTATTTATGTCCATCTTTTGTAGGTTTCACACTCTGAATGAGCATTTAGCTTTCCTAAGTAGACTGTTGGTGAATCATAGATACCTGGAGACATGGCATATAGTTGTCCTCTTGTGTAGAAAGTTACACCTTGTAAATCCATAAAACTTGTTAATTTTCCTATAAAGGTAGATTTATGAAAAGTTAGAAATAGGGTATACTTGTTTTTTTTTTTTTTTTTGGTTTGTTTTTTGAGACAGAGCCTCAAGCTGTCACCCTGGGTAGAGAGTGCTGTGGTATCACAGTTCACAGCAACCTCAAACTCTTGGGCTCAAGGGATTCTCTTGCCTTAGCTGAGTAGCTGGGACTATAGGCACCCACCACAATACCTGGTTGTTTTTAGAGATGAGGTCTTGCTTTGTCTCAGGCTGATCTCTAATTCATAAGCTCAGGCAGTCCACCTGCCTTGGCCTCCCAGAGTGCTAGGATTATAGGTGTGAGGCACCACACCTGGCTGCAGGTATACTTGTTTTAAAAAGAGTGACTAGAATTTAATTTTAAGAACAGAAATCAGTGTCTTAATTTTGTATTTTTACCTTAATTTCTTTTAAAAATCTTGAGATGTATATTACTTATTATTTTGGAGACATCCTACTACCAGACTTCAGAATATTCTAGAAAGCTGAAGTAACCAAAACAGCATGATACTGGCATGACATATAGACCAAGAGAATGGAATAGAGAACCCAGACATTAATCCACATATCTATAGCCAACTGATTTTTGACAAAAGCACCCAGAATATTCATTGGGGAGAAGACCATCTCCTTAATAAATAGTGCTGGAAAAAGCTAGGTATCCATATGCTGAAAAGTAAAACTAGGCCCCCATCTCCCATTCTATACAAAAATCAACTCAAAATACTTAGATTTAAAACCTAAATGTAAGACTCAAAATCATAAAACTACTAGAAGAAAATATTGGGGAAATGCTTCGAGACATTGGTCTTGGAGAAGATTTTATGAATAAGACCTTAAAAGCATAGGCAACAAAAGCAAAAATAAACAGGAGGGTTATGTCAAACTAAAAAGCTTCTGTACCACAAGGAATATAACAGGAGAAAATATCTGATAGGGGATTAACATTTAGAATATACCAGGGACTCATATCTTAACAAAAACCCAGATAATTCAATTTAAAAAATGGGCAAATGATCCTAAGAGATATTTCTCAAAAGAAATGTTCAACATATACTGCATATGAAAAATACTCATCACCAATCATCAAGGAAATGTAAGGCACAACCACAATGAGGTATTAGTCTCACACCACTTGGGGTATTATTAAAAAGAGGAAAAGTAACAAATACTGATAAGGAAGTGGAGAGGAGAGAGCTCTTGTACTCTAGTGGTAGGTGTGTAAACCAATATAGCCACCATGGAGAATAGTGTGGAGGTTTCTTAAAAAACTACAAATAAAAATACTGTATGATCCAGCAATGTCACTACCAGGCAGTTATCCAAAGGAAAGGAAATCAGTATACTGAAGAGGCATCTGCATTCCCATGTTTATTGCACCACCGTTCACAGTAGCCAAGATATGGAATCAACCTCTGTATCCAACAACAGATGAGAAATGTATGCATCATGAAATACTATTCAGCCACAAAATAGAACAGTCAGTCATGGCCACATGGATGGAATTGGAGAACATTATGCTAAGTGAAATGAGGTAGGAACAGAAAGTTAAACACTTTATGTTCTCATATGTGGGAGCTAAAAAAAGTTGATCTTGTAGAAATAAAAAGTAGAATAGAGGTTGCTAGAGGTTAGGAAAAGTGGGGGGGCAAATAGAGATTTGTTAAAGGATACAAAATTACAGCTAGATAAGAGTAAGGTACAGTGTTGTGTATCATTGGAGGATGACTACAGTTAATAATAGTATATAGTTTCATATAGCCTAGGAGGAGGATATTGAATGTTTCCAGCACAAAGAAATGATAATTGAGATAAAGGGCATGCTAATTAGACATCTTATTATTATTCTGAGATAGCATCTCATCTCTATCTCCCTGGGTAGAGTTTAATGGCATCAACATAGCTCACTGTAACCGCAAACTGCAGGACTCAAGTGATCCTCCTGGCTCAGTGTTTCCCAACCTTCTGAGCAGTTGGGACTACAGGCTTGTGGCATGGAGCCTGGCTAATTTGTCTATTTTTAGTAGAGATGAGGTCTCGCCCTTCTCAGTCTCGTCTGAAACTCCTGAACTTCAGCTGTCCTCCTGCTTTGGCCTCCCAGAGTGCTAGGATTACAGGCATGAACCACTGAGCCCAGACTGCTCATTGTACATTTTATGTAATGAAACATTACTATAAATACATGTTTGTACAATTGTATGTCAGTTATAAATTTTTAAAAATGCTTAATAAGAACTTTGTCCATAAAAGAGCTTGCAATTTTTTTTTGTTAAATTTGTTTTAAGGTGCATTTTATTTTTTTTTTTTTTTGTTACTGTAAATGCATCTTTTAAAAAATTCCTTTTTTGAACTTTTTGTTCCCAGTACATAAAAATGCAACTACTTCACATATATTCATCCTACTAAACTCTATTATGGTATTTTGATTAATTTGTATAGAGTTTACCGAGATAAAATCACCTGCAAACAGTAAGTTGTTTTTTCCTTTTGTTTGTTTACACTTCTCATTTCTTTCTTTTATTGTGCTGCCTAGGGACTCCAGGACAGAACTCCATAGAAGTTGTGATAGCAGGAATCCTTGTCTTGTTCCTGCTTTTAAAGAGGATTTTTTAAAAAACAACTCACTGTTGTATATGATACTTGCTTTGTTGGGTTTTAGAGGTATTTATGAAGTTAAGAAAGTTTTTGTCTAAATTTGCTAAGAGGTTCTTTTGTTTTGAAATCGTATATAAACATTGAACTTTATTGAAAACGAAGAAATGACTGGAAAGAAATGCAATAAAAATTAACAGTTATTGCCAAAAAAATTATTTTGTAAAGACATTATTCAAAAAGAAAGCTTTTTGTGAACTTTAATTAGGAACTCAGTGATATACCTAATGCAAAGGCAGCTAGCTGAGTTAGAGTTTTCGTAGGACTTTTTCATTTTAAAAATTAAATTTAAAAATTCTGTTTGTGATTTTATTGCTGTTAAGTTTGTAAGTGGTTTGGGTCAAATCTGTTCCCTGTAGTTTATCAATGCTCCAGCATAGCCCTTCTCTGTCTGGCTGCTCATAGACCCTGCTGCCTTGCTGCCTCTCCCACCCTTTGAAATTGGGTATTCATCCCTACCTGGCAGCCTTACATCACTGTTTTCTAGCGTGAAACCTCTAGGTCAGTGATTTATAGCTGGAGTGCCATGAGAAGATCTTAGGTGTGCTGTGAAAATTTTTGAAGATTATTAATTAAATTATTTTCAAAAGTTCAAAGCACAGTAAGTATGTATTTTACTCTTTTTTAGGTCAACATAATGTAAGTGTGCCACAGAGGTTTAACTATAGCTTCAGGTGTACTGTGAGATTAAAAAAGGTTGGAAAACACTGCTCTGGTCTAGGTCATTCATCCAGGGCTCTTAACCCTTGGCTGTGTATGCTCATCCATTCATATAAAAAGACCTAGCCAAGTGTCTGGCAGGTAGCAGGAACTTAATAGATGTTTGTTTATTCATTTTAGTCTCCCAGCCTCTTCTCATGTTAATTATCTTCTTTTATTTTGGCCTGATACTAGTCCATCCAAGCATTCTGTATACTGTTCAAGGTCTGGGCATGAAGTCTTTTCTCTTTATTCCAGTGCAGAAGGATCTTTCATTTCTTGGGACTGCTGTGCTTCTAATGGGTACCACCTAACATAATGGTTTTCTTTGCCAAACTGAACTGAAAGCCTACTGAGGACTGACACCTTCTTTTTGTCTTCTCTGTCTACCCCAGCACTAAGCTGCTAAGCATTTTACAGGGTGCTAAAGAAATATTTGTGGTCTAATTAATGAGAATTTTATACTTTCAAAGGGAAAGATTCATTATAAGCCTGAGTATTACTTATCTGAGTTTTTTTCGAGAATAAATGCCAGGTGAAATGAGGAAAAACTGGCTCGGTGCCTGTGGCTCAAGCGGCTAAGTTGCCAGCCATATACACTCAAGGTGGTGGGTTTGAATCCAGCCCGGGCCCGCCAAACAACAATGACGGCTGCAACCAAAAATTAGCCGGGC
>NW_003852419.1:1911555-1966760 GCF_000181295.1 Otolemur garnettii | reverse complement strand
AAAAAAAAAAAAAAGAAATGAAGAAAAACTATCTATATCTCACTTTTGTCCTAAGAATATTATTCACTTTTCTGAGGCCAGGATTACCCTAGAGTCTGCCCATGAGAAGACTACCCACTAGGCACACTTCTGGAGTCTTTGATTTTATTATATGCTTGAGTTTAGGGTCCTTTGAAAGAAATTAGGATAAAGGAAGCAATGAAAATCTAATCTTTTCCTAAGGAGTAGATTATGAACTGTTGTCCACAGAGAGGCACTTTGTGAGTAATGTTTATGTTTTCCGTAAGTACGTTTTAATATCTATAACATTTTAGAAAAAATTAAGGAAGATAGACCTCATCTGTGCCTCTGTGCCTTTCTTTTTTTTCTTTTTTTAGAGACAGAGTCTCACTTCATCGCCCTCAGTAGAGTGCTATGGTGTCACAGCTCACAGCAACCTCCAACTCTTGGGCTTAGGTGATTCTCTTGCCTCAGCCTCCCGGAGTAGCTGGGACTATAGGCACCTGCCACAGTGCCCGGCTATTTTTTGTTGCAGTTTGGCTGGGGCCAGGTTTGAACCTGCCACCCTTGGTATATGGGGCTGCTGCCCTTCCCATTGAGCCACAGGCGCCGCCCCTCTATGCCTTTCTGTTTTTATTTTCTGTAGCTTGAAACATCTTAGAAATCTTTTATTTCTCTATAGCAGAGATATTGGCCATTTCAAGTTAGCTAACTGGTGCTTCTTCTGCTCCTTATTTAGTAGGATTATTGAGCTTTAGATCTTTTTGGGAGGTTGAATTCCAATTTGAACCTTGATAATTATGTTCCAGATAGACTCTGAAATTAGCATATTGAAGGTAAAATAAGGCTTATCCTGGCTGTGGCTTTTGACAACTAGTATATGTGGCATTTGAAAGATATTAAAATGAGATTTATCAGATCAGGAGAACTTGAGCTGAAGAACATGACCTGTCACTCTTGGGATATTTGAGAGTTAGAATTTTAAAAGAAAATCTGGGCTCAGCACCTGTGACTAAGGCGCCAGCCACATATACCTAAGGTGGCGGGTTCGAATCTAATCCAATCTGGACCTGCCAAACAACAATGATGGCTGCAACCAAAAAATAGCCAGGCGTTGTGGTGAGTGCCTGTGGTCCCAGCTACTTGGGAGACGGAGGCAGGAGACTCGCTTGAGCCCAGGAGTTGGAGGTTGCTGTGAGCTGTGCTGCCACAGCACTCTACCCAGGGGGATAGCTTGAGGCAAAAGAAAATCTGTTGTATACTACTTTTTGGGTTCTTTGTTGGTCTCATATGTGATTCTGATTTCTCTAAATATATCACTCATTCTGTCTGTATAATCAGTTATAGAGTATGGATTATATCTTCAGTTTTGTATATTTAGAACCCTAGACAGAGCTCATATTGAATTGGTTTGAATTATGGGTTATGGGTCTGTTCTGAACTTTTTAATTTATTAACTCATTTTAATACAACAGCCTGTGTGCTGAGTACCTTTATTATTCCCAATTTCTAAAAGAGGAAATGGAGACACTTGCCTCTGGTCACATGTTTAACTACTCTTCCTACCATTTATCATCTGTAATGTGGGTAGAACACTAATCTAATCTCCATGCTGAGGTGGAAGGTGGTTCTAGGTAAGCATATCTGAGATATTTGGGGACAGCTTGCCTTTCATCATAATGTGATCTGCTGAGGTGACCTGGATTAAGAGAGAGCTGATTCAGCTTTGCTCCTGAGTTTTATATAAAACCTGGATTTTCTAAATCCAGTAACCACCAAATCTAACGGTGTAAAAGCCCCATGCGCCTGTCCATTATTTCTATTCAAAACTTTAATCAACAATAAACTGTCAGTTTTCTTTAAAATAAATAGTCCAGCTGGCTATGGTAGTATGTGCCTATAGACCCAGCTGAGGTGGGAGGATCGCTTGAGCCCAGGATTTGGAGACCATAGTGCATAGGATTGTGCCTGTGAATTGCCACTGCACTCCAGCCTGGGAAACATAGTGAAGCTCCCATCTTTAAAAAATATGTAAAAAACTCCCTAATGGTCATGTTTTGTTATTTGTCTCTCGTGTGGAGAAAGAATATGTAAGAAAGTGATTGGTGGCATTCTGGCAAATTCCATGGTTCTGACTCAAAGTGAAGCCTGTTAGTTTTTCAGGAGGCCCTTCATGCTAAATCTTGAATTGTCATTAACCTTTATGTGTGGAAGTTATTTAATGGGTATAGTTTTAGTTTAGGCAGATGAAAAAGCTTTGTAAATACATGATGGTGATGGTCCAACAATGTGAATGTACTTAATGCCACTCAACTGTACACTTAAAAATGATTGAAACAATAAATTTTATGTTATATATGTTTTACCACAATAAAAAAGAAAAAAAATTAGAATGAAGGAAAAGAAGGCAAGTATTTCACCTACACCTATGTATGTGAATGTTGTTGATTTGTGTAGTTTGCTGTTGGGGTGGAATGAGTGAGCTAACAAAGGACACACTGAGGTTTGTGAAGAGGGAGAAGCTTTTCATGCATCAGGTAAAAATGACCGACCTTGAGCCAGACTGCCTGGGTCACATGGGAGCATATTCTGGCTCCATTGCTGTCCTGCTATGTGACCTTGTATAAGCTTTTTAATCTTTCTGGGCTTCAATTTCCCCATTGGGAAGTAGGGTTAATAATAGTAGTTATTTCACTGAATTATGTGAAGATTAAATGAGATGTTATGAAAATGCTTAAAACACTACCTGTCACATGGTAAGTGTTGAATGTCTATACCTGGGTTCTAAATGATATTACTAATATATACATATTAATAAATGTAAACAAATTCAATGGTTGTTTTTGATTTTTTTTCAGGTAAAAGAAATAGGAGATTACTTTAAACAGCACCTTTTACAGTCCAGGCACAGAGGAGCATTTGAACTGGCTTATACTGGTTTTGTGAAACTCACTGAAATACTAAACAGGTAAAACAAATATCCTTTTGTATATGTTTTTAAAAGACTAAACAGACAAATCACGTTCTTGGAGTAGAATTTAGTTGTGTCTTTTGATGTTTGAAGGGGTAAGACTTGGTTGACTACAAAAATCTTGGCAGAAATTGTTTCTTAGGTTTCATTGTATGATTTACTGCAGCCAGATGATTGAGTAAAATGTCCAAACAGAGTTGCTCTCTTATTGAAAAGTGATTTGAAGCAAACTCAAAAAAAAGATTTTTGCTAAAAATAACTTTGAAATTACTATTTCTTTTCATTGGATGAAGTGCACATTTTGTCTATTTGAAAATTACTTGGCATTCTGAATAAAATTAGCCCTGTAGTTTTTTTTTTTTATTTGTATGTATTTCAGAGAAACACTTATGGATTTTCTTTTTCTTCATAATTTTATCTTATAGAGAAATTTAACAGACCTATTAGTAGATCAAGAAGTATGAGGTTTTTTTCTTTCCTCCTCTTGGGAAAATACTTAGATTTCACATATTTCATCAAACATTTATTTTTGACATTATAGTTACTGATATTTTCATTCATTCATATAATAGATTTCCTTCAAAGAGCTTGTGAGGAAACCTTAAATTATTTAATGACTAAGTGTTCATGGCAAGTGTTCTCTAAATAAAAGGTAGTATTTTCCAGGAAAACATTTCCATTGCCTGGAAACTTTTTGAAATGAAGCAGAATTCTGCCAGCCTTGTAGCCTCAGCAAACATTTTATTTTGAGCTTTCAAGACATCTCCTTGAATATTTTTGAAACTTTTTTTCACACTCCTGGTAAAAACACTTATAAAACATTTTGGCAGTTACGGGCTGCACAAAATGTCTTTAAATGATACTTTTAAAGAAAGTCCCTGACATTAAACTGCTGATAGTGAAAATATTTTATCTTTTCAACTCTTTGTTTCTAGAGGAGGCATGACTTGTAAATATCTTTTTCTTACAACATAGCACATAATCATTTTCTTCATATTAGTTAACAAATACATATTGAATATTAGATGTGGACTTAGTTCTATGCTTGCTTTGGAAGAAATAATACTTTTTTATAAGACAAAGTTCCTGTTATTAAAGAGCTTTGGTTTATTTTGGGAAATAAGCAGAGGTGAAATTCAAAATAATTAACAAAAGGTATGTCGTGAACACTGACTAGCTAAAATGGACACTGTCTGTAAGCACTCAGCAGCACTGTATGTTTGGGTGTGTGTTGACTGAATGTCTCCCTGCAAGGTAAGACCAATGCACTGGAGCAAGATAAAACTGTCAAAATAGTAGGTGAAATTTACAAATCTTAAAGGCACAACAGAGTATGAAAGCAAAAGGGAGAGGTGGTAAGGCGCTCATGGAGGGGATGGAATTTGTGCTAATTCACAAACAAGGTTTAAGTAGATTGGAAGAGAAAGAAAGAAACATTGTGGGTAAATGTTTGGGGCTAGAATCAGCATGGCTTATTGTTAGGTGAAGAAATAGTGGTGATGGTGCTGGTGATTGGGCTTAGTAGGAAATACCAGATGAGTGGCTAGATGGAGGCCAAATTATGGAGTGCCTTAAAGAAAGATTTGCTGTATTTAGGATGGAGAGAGACAGTGACTGGTTTTGAAGAGAATAGATCATAGGATGCATCATAGAATAGAGGAATAGCAGTAATCTATGACTGAAGCTCTTAGTTCTGTGTGTATCTATCTATCCCATCTATTCACAGTAAGATTGTACCAAAATTAACCCCTTAGCCTTTGGTTTCCTCATCTCTAGAACGATGATAGGAATATTTACTGTATTGACAGATCTCTTGCTTTGTTGTATGGGTCAAATTAAAGATATTTATGAAAACTCTTTTGCATTTATAATTTCCTGTAAGTTTAAAAACATGATGAGATTGATGTTGGTTTTGGGGATGGTGGGATAAAAGTTTTGGTTAGAACTTTTAGGTTAGATAGATTATAATGAGAGACTATAGTGAGGATAGCCAGAGGTCAGTCATAATAGGCTAGCTGTGAGATAATGAAGGCTTCCTCTGTGATGATGGCTCGGGGAATGGAGACAAAGATGTGTTTCAGTTAACATTTGGCCCCATGTACTAACAGCTTCATGCATGACATATTGAATGCCTAGAAGGAAAGCTGTGAACACACTTAATTATGTTTCATGATTTTGTGTGTTAAGAATTAGGGCAGGGTTCAGCTGATTGATTCTTCTCCTCAGAGTATTTATTGAGTTTGATTGGTGACCTTCAACTGGCAGACGAACTGGTCACAGGGCATCTAGGACAGCTTTGCTCCCATTTATGGCACCCTAATGGGGATAGCTAGAAGACTGGGCCTCCTCGGGACTACATGTGGCCTCTCACATAGCCCGACAGTCTTGAGGTAGTTGAAGTTCTTATGTGGCAGCCAGCTTCCCTCAGAGGGAGTATTCCAAGAGAACCACCAGTCTGAAGGGTATTTTCTGACCTCGTCTTTGAAATCTCATGGGATTGCATCAGTCATGTTCCTTTGGTTATAAGTGAGTCTTTAGACTAGCCTGGATTCAATCCACCTTTGAGGGCAAAGTGGCAAGATCATATTGTACTTCTGTTTGTGGATGGGAGATAATGTGGTGGTCACCGCTGAAGCACGCAGTCTGCCTCAGGAACCAACTAAATGTGAACGGTAGAGGTTACCAGGGAGTTCATGGTTGCTCCTGTAGTTTTAAGTCCTAGTCACCAGAAAAATGGGTTTGATGTTAACAAAGCCAAGGAAACTGAAAAAGAGAGTAGGTTTGATAAAGATAAATTTGTTTTATATTTGTTGAGTATGAGATAATGATGGCGTATCCTGGTGGAAATATTTAAGTCAGCTGTTGGAGATAGGGAATTAGTTTGAGTGATATAACAGACACAGAGATGTAGACTTGTGAGTTGTCTCCACAAACATCATGGTTAGTAGCACTGCAATCTTTAGTGGGGAGAATAAAAGGACAAAAGAACAGAGGACTAAGAACTGAGACTTTTGAACAGTTGGTTGAATGGTATTCCAAGTAAATGGAATGGGGAGACTGGGAAAGGCCCAGTACCTGGTATCTCAGCCACTCCTAGTCTACTCTAGAAATTTGTTCATGGATGTCACTAGCTGGCTTTTTACCTAACCTGTTATGTGTTCTCAACGGTTGCTTCCAAACCAAGTGGTTCTTGATCCCTTGGAGACATTTCAAATCTGCTGAACAGAATGTTTTGCAGAGAACATCTTTACAGTGTGTGTGGCTTTCTTTTGTTTGGTTTTTATTTTTAAAAGAAAATTTGTTTCTTTTGGACTGCTTTTGAAAGCTTTTTATAAGCTCTTAAATTATAAAAAAAGTTGTTTAGTCATACAACATTTGAAAACTTTGCAAAAAGAAATCTGGGTGTTCATGAAAATCCACAGAAATGGAGGCCAACTGCTGGCCATCCCTTGAACTACAGCTGTGTTAAGGAAGGAAGCACTTAAAGAGATTAATGGATAAATAACCGAAGAGTTAAACATGAACCACATTGTTTGAATTGGTTTTTAATAGGATTATTCAAAATGTCTTCAAATACAAACTGACTTCACTATTAAACAATCATCTAAGAATAAGTAGGGATGAGAGTCACTATTCTTTTTTCTGGGAATCTTTTGAAAGCAACACTTGCAACATAACACATGCACAGACAGTATGTTGAATTAATTTTCTACCATCTGATTTTCTTATATAGTGCTTTCTATTTAGAATTTGAAGAAATAGTCATAGTCTGTTTAAAAAACATAATTACCTGCCTAAGCTATTGATTGGAGTAGTTAAGTGCATTAAAGTCATAACTCTAAATTCAAGTTTCTGGTGAAGTTTATGTTTGCTTACTTACTCTGTATGACTTTGGTATTTGCAGTCATTCTTTGAATGAAAATTAACAGAATCCTAAACTAAGGTGTTAAGTTGCGGAATCTAACTTTGATTTATCCAACCATAAATTATGAGTTTAACTCTAAGGGGATGAAATTTTTGATTCTAATTCTAAATCTAGAAGGAAGATTTATGAGTATTTAATGTTGTCTTTTCATATACTTGAATTGTTCTGCTTATTGTATGCTTGAAACATTACTTAATTTATAAATATTTGTTGCAGTATTTACAATTATTTTCACATCACTGACCTGAAAAAATAAACTGTTGACATTTAGTAGTTTTTGTCATACATAAAATACTAGTGCTAACAAATGGATGTCAACAATTATGGTATACTGAAGTAATTTAAATATGAATATGTTTTTTAGCTTTTATCAGTTAATGATAGCTACTACAATTCAAATGCAACGGAAAAATTTTTGTGAACAGTTGGAGTGATTCAGTTGTCTCATAAAATAATTTCAGTAAATAGTAAAAAGATAATTTTCTCTATTGTTCTGGAGAATGAAAGACCAAGTCTCTACAGAATATGTAGTGGGGCAAAAATAAATGGAGACTGTAAATACATTCTACATTTTCTTCAAATGTAGAATTTGGAGAAAAGTCATTGAATTATGAATGAAAGAACATATAATCTTGTCTAAACTTTATTCACATTTTATTTGCAATGTGACTAATTAAGATACTTTTCACTCACTTGAGTGTTTTGTGAATTATTAAATAAAGAACACCTAAGTGAAGAGCCATCCTGGGGAGCTATTTTAATGCTTTATAGAGAGAAAAATCATTTTAATTTCCCATTCCTATAGTAGATTAAAGGAATTTGGGAAAACTAGAATGTCTTGATGTTTAAATTCTAAGTCTTTGCATCTTTGGCTTTGACTTGTTAGTGACCTGAGTTTTTATTTTTATTTTTAAGCCTACTCCTATTGTTAAGTCAGATATTATCTTCTTTCTGGAAATTTCAGTACTCTTTTTAAAAGTCCTCACAATGCTTTGTCATTTAGACACAATAGCAAAGGACACTTGTTCCTCATTGAGTAACCTCTGTCCTAGCCTTTTAAGTAAAATTTTAGAGTTTTTAAATTAATTTTTCTCCTTGATCTCAGAGAATGGTTGTATTAAATGTTAAGAGAACCAATCATCTGGTATATCCTTCTAACCTCTTGTTTAAATCCACCCATCTTGCCCCGTGGTCCTCTGATTGGTAATTCAATTCAGATTTGGTCATTGTTATTATTGCCTGTGTCTGTAGCTGAGGCCTCAAAATAGCCCCCTGATGTTGTAGCCTGCTGTAAGCCTCCAGAGTATTTGATGGTGGTGAAGGAGGTTAAGATGGCTGCTGTTGATATGTAGCTTTCTCACTGGATCTCACTGGGGCAAATCATTTTTCAGGCTTAAAGTTTCTCCATGCTTCAGGGTTATGTTCCCTTTTTAAAATGTGCACGCACAGGCACACAACCTTCCTGCACACATCTGTTAGTGTTTAGTTTAATTGAAATAATAAACATGAACCTTGAAATAATAAACATAATACTCGGCCAAAGAATGAATGGAGTGGAGAATTTAGCTTATGAAATAATTGGAGATTGGAAAAATCTCTAAGTTAGGAAAAATAGCCATATTGAAAGACTTTGAGGAAATGAAGGTAACGTTTTTCAATTAACAATAGTAATATAACTATAATAATCAGAAATCAACAAAAAAAATAGCTCTGTGTTTCTGTACATAGGTGGATAAAGCCGTGGGAAAGCTACTTTGTAGACTGGGAATCTGATATATTGGTACAAAATAGTCTAATGACCAATTAGTTGGGTATACAGCATGTGTAATTTGATTTTAGTCTGTGGGTTTTATGCTTATCTTAGAATACTTACCCACTCTGAGTGAGATAGCTCTGTGGATAGAAATCGGACTAATCTGTTTATGGAACAATAATTTGCTTGAGTGATCTGTTCAAGACAACCCAAAGGTCTGAACACCAGCTATGTTCTGTTCATTTCTGTTACTTTTTATAGGGGCTCAGGCCATAGCACTTAGCCTATGAAAACAATAGAACTCCCTAACTCTTTCCTGTCAGCTATGATTTATTTGTAATTAAAAAATTTTGCTTTTAATTTTAAAAATTTTTACTCACTGTAACAGTACTGTTTTCTAGTCTCTAACTGAGAAAACCTGGGGATTTCTCTTATGAAAGATTGAGTGAAGTTAGATACATTTTTAATGAACTTCCTTTAGAACTGGTGAACTTAGAGGAGTATTTTGTAGATTAATAACATTTAGTGTTAGGGAATTGTTTATTATGAACTTTGAATCCCTTGCGAGAAATTTGCAATTTTATGATATACTCAGAGGCTAAAGACACTCTATTTTGTATTAATTTGACATGATAGTCAAATAAAACAAGAGCCTTCAGACAAAGAGGCTGTCTTCTCTTTTAGTGGAGAAACATTCACTAACAAAAGCAGGATTTTTGGAATTCCCCGTGGCTGTTGCTGGTGATCTCATGTTGCTGGCACAAAGAACCAAGGACTGCTTCACTTAGGAACCTTTCCCTTTTCCTTGCTGACCCCTGGATTGAGTGATGAGAAACCAAAACAAACAACTAAGGTTTGCTGTATTGTTCTTGGGAGCCTTGCATGGTTCCGTTTTTTACCTCTCAGTTCCTTCATTATCACAAACACCTAGTACTTTGGAGTTTTGAAATCACTTCCTTATAAAGTATTCTTTCCTTGCTGGGGAGTAGTCAGAAGGTTCATTGATGAGTCAGTATTGTAGATTAAGGTATTGTGCTTTTTATAGGCACAGTGACCTCACCAGTGAGAAGCTTTTAGGTTCTAGCACTTCTTTTCTACAGCTGGTTTTTTAATTTTGTGTTTACCCGAAAGCACAGGTAACGTGCAGCAGCTGGCACCAGCATTAGTTGGTTCTTATTTGGTCATTCAACACATGATTCCTTGAATATCTACTGTGCACTAGATGCTATGTTGGATGAGCCCTCCTTGACTCTTAAGGGTATGATGTGGTAGGCCAGAGTTACTGTGAACCTGAAGACAGTTACTAGAGTCTGAATAGGACATATTGAACTCTGTAGAACTAAGTCAGGCATGCAGAGACCTGAACAAGGGACTAAAGCATATGCAGGGCCACAATGAGCTGCCAGAGACATTCACTTCAGGAGTTTTGGGTACTTATATATTTTAGGGTCATTGTCTTCTCTATGTGTAACAGTAACTCATTGAAGTGTCAAAGCATTTTGTAACAATTTTATTCTTAAGCACCTAGAAATAAGTGATTTGTCCATGGCAACACAACAAGTTGGTAATAGAGTCAGCTTTGGAATCCACACTTTTTTTTTTTTTTGGAGACAGAGCCTTAAGCTGTCATCCTGAGTAGAATGCTTAAGCTGTCATCCTGGGTAGAATGCTATGGCCTCACAGCTCACAGCTCACAGCAACCTCCAACTCCTGGGCTCAAGCGAGTCTCCTGCCTCTGCCTCCCAAGTAGCTGGGATTACAGGTGCCTGCCACAGTGCCTGGCTATTTTTTGGTTGCAGCCATCATTGTTGTTTGGTGGGCCTGGGCTGGATTTGAACCCACCACCTTAGGTGTATGTGGCTGGCACCTTAGCCACTTGAGCCACAGATGCTGAGCCGGAATCCACACCTTTTTATGGAACTTCATAGTGTTTCAGAAATTAGTGGTTCAACAAAAATTTATTTATTATAGCTATATAAAAAGGAATTGTGATAGGTAGGTGCCATAGAGCATAAAAATACTGGTAAAACACATACCTTGTTCTTAGAGGACTTTCTAGCCTAATGTTTTAATTTTGGGGATTAGTTAAGTAAATTAGATGATTTATAAGGCAAAATTAAAGATCAAGACAAGGTCTGTTTATCCAGCTGCATCCTGGGTGAGGGGAAAAGTACTGAATGCCAGTAGCAACAAAAGCCAGGTAAGAAGAAGGGCCTGATGGGAGGAGGATAATGCTTTAGACATGTTGAGTTTAAGGTGGTGATAGAGGCTACCTAGTAGGATAGCACATAGTTGGAAATACAGCTGAGGAGACTAGGAGAGGGTTCAGTGTTGGAGATAGAGTGACCTGGGACTCCTATCAGGTTTTTTGGCAGTGAAGTCCAGCATTCTGGGAAACTCCTCAGTCCTAGGCAAATAGGAACAGTTGGTCACTCTGATTGAAAGTCAGCCAAACAAGAAATAATTGAAGCCATAGGCCTGAAAGAGGCCTCCTCATGATCCTTAAGGGACAAGAGGAAGGTTATGACTTTGGATTAAATGTATATCTATTGTCAAAATCACTTAGCTGGTTGTGGTGGCATACACCTGTAGTCTCATCTTCTCAGGAGGCGAAGGCAGGAGAATCCTGTTAGCCCAGGAGTTTGAAGCTGTAGGAGGTATGATTAGGCCACTGCAATCCGGTAGCCTGGGTAACAGAATGAGACCCTATTTCAGAAAAAAAGAAAGAAAAAGAATGAATGAGATGGAGCACAGTGGCTTACACCTGTAATCGTAGCACTTTGGAGGCCAAAGCAGGAGGATTGCTTGAGGTCAGGAGTTTGAGATCAGCCTGAGCAACACAATGAGATGAGACCCTGACCTTGTACACGCATGCATGTGCACACACTTACCATCCACACACACACAGCAGAAAGAAATAGCTACTCAGGAGGCTGATGCAGGAGGATCTCTTGAGCATAGGAGTTTGAGGCTACAGTGAATTGTAATGACAACACTGTACTCTTGTTCAGGTAACAGAGCGAGACCCTATCTCAAACAAACAACCAGACCCCCTCACAAAACTCTCAGAAACATGGTCGTATAAAACATAGTTTCTCCCCCCTGTTCACAAGTATAAAAACCTTAGTTAAATAACATGTTACATGATCCTGAACTATTTTTGGTTTTGAACCCTATACTTGGTTTTGTTTTTGAATCTTGGAAAAAAAATTGTCTCTTGGGCAGCATTTAAGTTAATGCACTTAGCTTTGATAAGCTACTTGAGGATTTCAGTAGGAAGTATCTTTGAATGCTGTGACCTTGGAAGTGTACTAAAGCCATTTATACCTGTTTCAGGAAGCCAAAGAGCTGAATCCCTTGCTAACTGTAAAGGTGGCACCTCTTGCCATCAGAAAACACTTTTGTTTATACTTCTAATTACTGCACCCTTTTTCTTTGTCAACCTGGCCTATTAGAATGGCACATTCAGTGGAGTTGGTAAATTATGTCATTTGTTTATTCAAGAAATATTTATTGAGGTGCAGGCCCTATTCTAGGTGCTTGGAATAGAGAAATGGACAGGAGACAGTACGTCCTTGATACATGGAGATTTATTTCATTTCATTTCTTATTTCATTTTAATTTTTTTATTCTTTAGAGACAGTTGTACTCTGTTACCCAGGCTGATGTGCAATGGTGTGGTCATAGCTCATTGTAACCTCAAATTCCTTGGGTGAAGCAATCCTGCCTCTGCCTCCCAAGTAGCTGGAACTACAGATACATGCCTCTATGCTTGGCTAATTTTTCTAGCATATTTTTTAAAAGATGGGATCTTAATATGTTGCCCAGGTTGGACTCAATTTCCCAGCCTTAAGTGATCCTCCCTCCTTGGCCTCCCAGAGTGCTGGGATTACAGGAGTGAACTACCACTGGAGTTTTAGTTTAAAGAAGCCACAGCTTTCTGGAAAAGAGCTTTTCAAACAATGAGAACAACTAGTGCAAAACTCCTTAGCATATTAAAGAACAGAGTGATATAAGGTGAAGTTGAATGTGATTGTCCTAATATGTAGGGCTTTGTAAGCTAGGATAAGGAGTTTGGATTTTGTGCTCCCTGGAAATTTTTTTGTTTTCCCAGAGTCTCCAACCACATGGATATAAAAATAAAATATATCTTGGTAATTGTACAAACATTAATATGTATGGAGCATAGTACTCAGCATGTGTGTGTATGGTAAGAGTTGCATAGAAGTGGGGTGGGGATTGGGTGAGAAAATGAGAAACTTCATGAATACATAAAATAAATGAAGATAAAGTTTCTGTTCCCAGAAAGAACAGAAAGTATGCTGTTCCCTCTCTAAGCTATCTTTATTCTCCTGACACTTTCCCTACCCATACTTACAACCTTAGATCAGTTTGATCAGTGCCATTAGTAGATGATTTTACATTATTTCATGGAATATTTAAAGCACATAGCTTTTGAAAGCAAATATCTCTTTTTGCGTTGTAGATAATTTTCCTCTTATAAATCTAAAGGGTATGGTGCTCCAAGCAGAAGGGTGTCCCCCCAACTGTCACCCCTGCCCAGTTTTTAACATTGGTAGTCTTTATTGCTTTTTAATGTAGTAGCTAAAACCTTTTCTTTGCAAATCTTCAGATTTTGGCGGGTGGGAAAAATGGAATTCCTCATAACAACATTAATATGGTAGAATTTTAGAGATTGTTCTAAAGTAATTATAAGATTATTTTACCATCTACTTTTGTGAAAAGCTTCCTCACTTTTAAAAATATGTAAATAGCAAGGTTTGAAGCATGGTGGACGACGTGCCCCAGCAACAGACTACCAACACTGTAGAGGAGCCCCTGGATCTTACCAGGCTCAGCCTGGATGAGCAAATTTATGTGAACATGAGAAATGGCCGAGAGCTTTGGGGCAGATTACATGCTTATAATCAGCATTTAAATATGATACTGGGAGATGGGGAAGAAACTGTGACTACTATAGAAATCGGTGAAGAAACATATGAAGGGTTATAAATGAACAAAATGGAGTATTCCAGTGCTTTTTGTCCAAGGAGATGGCATTGACCTGGTTGCCCCTCCATTGAGAGTTGTCTTATACAAGGAATTTATCATCAAGGAGACTTTGTCCAATTGCCACTTTAAATGTGCAAGACATTCAAAAGAGAAACCCACGTACATTTCTATATTAAGAAATGACCAAGGATTCTTCCACTCCTGAAGTGAGCTGATTTGTACCTCTCAACGCCATAAGCTAAATGTCATTTAAATTTTTCTCCAACATTTCCAATAAATGTGATCACCAAGATCAGAACTTTTTTCAAAAGTTAGTTCGCTCTATTACTCTTACAGTTTCTGAATTTTTCTTTAGATTATTATTTGATATTTAAAAAAAATAGTAGATAGATACATGTTTTTCAGTTCATCTGTATGGAAGGTATTTGTGTTTTAGACCAGTACTAATTTTTCCCCCCCTTCGTTGCCTGTATATCATTTACTCTGGTATGTGTTGTGTAGTGTTTTAGGAATTTGAAAGTACATTATCCTGAATAGCCAACCTAAGAATTTATTATTGTTGAAATTATTGTTTATTACTGTTTCATTCAGATAATGATGGTGATGACTGAAGATCTTGAATAAATGCACATCATTTACTTTGTATCAAGGTTGGGGACAAATTCAGGTTTTTTCTTAAGAACAAATTCATTTTTTTCTTGGTATTATTTAGATTCTTTAAATGGCTGGCAAGTGAAAAACAAAGAAAGGGAAAGAAGGAACTGAGATAAAGGAAAAATTTATTGAGAATCAACAAATGAATAGCTTTGTTTTTAATTAATATTTTTCTCAGCATAGTTACTTTTTTAAATAAATTTTCTTTTGAAGTTATTGTTAAACCTAACAAAATGAAAGTCTGTTTTGGGGAAAGGAAAGGATTTTCTTCCTTTCTGAGCTAAAAGCCCTTAGTGATAACAGCTTGGTAAGTAAATTATTATTTGGTAAATAAAGATATTGGCAGAGGCTGCCCTTTACTCAGTTGAGATTATACATGATTAGTTTCCTGGCAATTAGGTCTTGACACTTTTCTGGGAATTTTACTTAATATATTTGCTTTAAATGTGCTTCATATTTAAATGTGAAATTGTTTTGTGTTTGTAGTTGAAATATTTCTTTAAGATCCCATGAATCATTCAGTTAGTGTAAAAAACCAATTTATTAACAGTAGTAAACTTCTCTGGTTCCCCCAGGGAGTTGGAGTGCATCCAAAATGAATGAGACATAGTTCACTTCAAGTCAGTCACAAATGGGTTATCCAGTGAGTGAATTTTCTAAAGGATATTTTAATTTTCCAGCTAGTTTTCCATGCATGTTATTTAATCCATTTAGAACTATTTAAACCTCTACCCTAGTGGTAGATGTTTAGGGATTAAAATCAGTCTGAAAGGTAACCTGAATAGAATATGATTAGGAAAATACTTCTTAAAACAACATTCTCTGAGAGTATATTCCAAAGCCACTTGAAAATGCTTTCTGAATTATGCATCCTTTGGAATTTTTGTTTTGCTGCTCTGTTTTGAGGGCATAGCATAATGCAAAGCAACTAGTAGCTGCTTAATAGAGCAGCTGAGCATTTAGGGCAGGCACCTTGAAATAATGCCTTTTTATTAAGCAACGGTTTTGGTGTCAATTTGGAATTTAATTCTTTCTTTGCCACTTATTTGCCATATAACCTTGGGGAAATTATTTGACCTTCCCTTCCTTACCCCCTTATGTTATCTAATTTTAAAAAATTAGTGTGAAATATTTGAATGTACTGTTAACAGTTGTAGGCTGGGTGCAGTGACGCCTATAATTGTAGCATTCTGGAAGGTGGAGACAGATGGATTGCTTGAGCTCTGGAGATGGAGACCAATTTGAGCAAGAGGAAGACCTCCATCTCTACTAAAAATAGAAAAAAAAAAAAAAACAACTAGCTGAGTGTTGTGGTGGGTGACTGTAGTCCCAGCTACTCCGGAAGCTAAGGCATGAGGATGACTTGAGCCAGAGAGTTTGAAACTGCTGTGAGCTTTCAACCCCAGGGCAACAGAGTTAAGATTCTGTTTCAAAAAACAAAACAAAACAGAAAAAGTTGCATAACCACAATATAAATACCTGAAGGAAAAATATTCAAGGCAGAGAAAGTCAGATGCAAAAGTCCTTAGTGGCGTGGATTTAGGGTATTTAAAGAACATTGGGTAAACATTTTATTTTATTTTATTTATTTATTTTTGAGACAGAGTCTCACTCTGTTGCCCTGGGGTAGAGTCCTGTGGCATCATCATAGCTCACAGTAACCTCAAATTCTTGGGCTTAAGTGATCCTCTTGCCTTAGCCTCCCAAGTAGCTGGGACTATAAGCTCCCGCCACAGTACCCAGCTAATTTTTCTGTTTTTAGTAGAGTCAGGGTCTCACTCTTGCTCAGGCTGGTCTCAAACCCCTGACCTCAAGCTATCCATCTTATCTCAGCCTCCCAGAGTAACAAGATTACAGGCGTGAGCCACTGCACTCAACCTTGGTAAACTGTTTATGACTGGAGTGATGTGAGCAAGAGAAGGAATTGTAGAAGATGAGATCATAGAGGTAATGGGGGCTTGACAATCTGGGATACTGTGTTAAGGACTTTGACTTTGACTCTGAGTAAATTAGGGAACCATTGAGGGGTTTGCGAACAAAAAAGTAACATGATTAGGCCTTTTAAAAGGATTTTTCTGCTGTGTTCGGAATAGACTAGTGGAAACAGAAAGACCAGTTAGGAGGCTATAAATACTACTATACTTCAGAAAGAGATGGTGTTGGCTTGGAAAGTGGTAGAGAGTAAAAAGTGATGTGAATCTGGATGTAATTTGAAGGTAGAGCAGATAATATATGTTGACGGATTAGATTTGGTATTTGACAGAAGAGATAGATTCGTTTATTAGGATGGGGAAGACTATGGATAGAGTAGGTTTTGGAGGAAGACTGGAAGTTTAGTTTGGGTCATGTTAAGTTTGAGATGTCTAGCAGACACCCCATTGAGATGTCTGTGGGTTTACGTAATTGTGCTCAAGTACATCCTTTAGAATTTCATTTAGTGAGAGTCTTTGGGAAGCAGTCTTACTATTTCTATATCTCAAATTGTCTTTCTTTTACCTCCACTTTTGAATGTGGTTTAACAGGCTCTAGGATTTTGGTTGACAGTTATTTTCCTTCAGTGCTTTTATGATTGCCAGTGAGAAACTTGTTTTTGGTATAATTAATGTTCTTTTGTAGATAGTCTAATTTTTCCTTAAATCTCCTGTAGCTTTAATTTTTTGGTGGGGGAGTGACAGTTTTACTCTGCAATGTTTAGGTATGGATTTGTTTGAGGTCTTTGATTTTCTTCAGTAGTGCAAAATTTATAAATATCATTTTTTGAGCATTTTTTCTAATAATCATTCTATTCCTGTTTTTTCTAACTCCTGCCAGACTAATATTTGATTGAGTCTTTCATACTATCACATATATGCACACATGCACATTTTTGTCATTTTGTGTACCATGTATTTTGAATAAATTTCTCAGAAAACTGTCTTGTAAGTCACTAATTCTTAGAATTCATCTTATCTGATTTTTTAATTTTGAAAGCATATTTTATTTCCAATATTTTCTTTCTTTTTTTTTGTTAAATAATTCAAGGTTTAGCCAGACGTGGTAGCTGGATCCACGCCTATAATCCTAGCACTTTGGGAAGCTGAGGTGGGTAGATTGCTTGGAGTTTAGGACTTGGAGACTAGTCTTAGCAAGATTGAGACCCTGTCTCTACTAAAAACAGAAAAGAACTTGATGGGTGTTGTGGTGGGTACCTGTAGTCCCAGTTACTTAGGAGGCTAAGGCAAGAGGATCTCTTGAGTCCAAGAGTTTGAGGATGAGCTCAGCACTCTACCCAGGGTGGCAGAGTAAAACTCTGTTTCAAATAATATTAATAATAATTATAATAATAATTTAAGGTTTTATTTAATAGCTGCTTCTCACTCTCCAACATGTCATGGATTACAGTAAAACCATTTTCTTTAGATATAGGTTTATAGTAGCTATTAGTTGATTATTCTGCCAAAATTTTTCCAAGGGACTTTTAGATAGAACCTCCTTAGGTTGCAAGAAAACTTTATAAACAAGCAAACACAGACAATTCAGAGAATCCCCAATGGAAAATGCCAGGGCCTAGCAAACAAGTAGGAATCCAAAGGAGACAGATGCCACCCTCAAATGCGCTGCTATACGGCGCTAAATGGTGGTCCAGTTCCCATCCTCCCTGGGAACGTCAGATGAGCTCAGTCCAAACCAGGTTTCCTAATTCCACTCAACCCATGACTTCACCCCAAACAGATCCAAACAAAATGCCCTGCCACAGAGCAGGAAGGTCTGAACACCTCCTGAATGGGTGGGGTTAAGGATCTCAGGGTGTACCCTGGGGAACTTACCAAACAAACAAATTGCCATGGAGTCTGGACACTTCTCAAATCCTTTCCTTCTCCTCAACTCAGTTCAGGTTGCAAGGAGCTATTCTAACTTGGGGAGAAAGAGATGGGAGTTCTTCGAAGCTAAAACATTTTCTAGTATTTGCTGGGGCCATAACTGTACTTTCTTACCTCAAAAAGAAGTTGTTCCTTTCAGTGAAGACCCACAGCTTGTCTTGGGGCTGTTCCCTGCTTCCTCAAAGAGTGCTATTTCACTGGGGTGTTGATCATCCCACCCAGGGATGCTAAAACCTGTTCACAAAAGCCCAACGCTTATCCATGAGGGCACCTGAGAACGAGGACAAATGGTTGAGGAGAAGGAAAAAAAACTTATTATTTTGCTGGCAACGGAGGAGGGTGGGGACTGATGCCTCTAAAATGCCATAGTCCTCTTCCAATATTTCTAATATCATTATTAGCTATTCTTCCTATTTCAGTATAACTTTTTAAAAATAATCTCTTGCTTTTCTTAAATAGAAATTATTTCTTCATTTATCTCTTTAATATATTAACATAGTTATTTTAAAGTCTTTGTCAGACTGCTCCATAAAATTAGCTTCATATAGAGTGAATTTATGTTCTGATACTTATTTTTTTTTTAGGAGGCTAAGGCAGGAGGATCTTGAGTCCAAGAATTTGAGGTTACTGTGAGCTCAGCACTCTACCCAGAGTGATAGAGTGAGATTCTGTCTCAAAAAAAAGAAAAAAATAATAATTCAAAGTTTTATTTAACAGTCACTTCTCACACTCCAGCATGTTGTGGATTACAGTAAAACCATTGTCTTTCTTAATATAAAATTTATTTTATTTTATTTTTTTTTAGTCTATTGAGGCATTTTATTTTTAAGTATATATTGTATCCCTTGAAAAAGAATTCCAGGACTTTCTCTCCTGTGTGTTTTCTTCTTGTTTCTTCATGGTCTGTGATACCAGCTGAAGTTGTCAGTACAATGAAACCAAACTGGTAGGATGGGAGCAGATTATTCTGCCTTTTTTTGAGATCTTCGAATTGCATATCAAATCTGGGGCTGATTATTTCACACTTATTTAGCCTGCCTGTGAGGTTCACAGCAATTTTCTCAGCTCTGTGATCAATGATGACTTCGTATTTCCATTGTAACCACGTTTTATTATCACAGTTAGAAACCAGATAATGATTGGAGCATGGTCTTATAGGAACCTGGCATTTGCCTCTCTTTTTGGCATTGTGGATGCTCTTAAGAGCCTCAGCCAGGACATTCATGTATACCCTTATGGCAGCATGGAAAGATGGTGGAAAGAGTATTTCTGTATTTTGAATTTGGGGTTGCTGGGTATGATTGGGAGCCTTTGTTTTATTTATTTATTTCTCTCTAGATCAGTGGTTTTCAACCTTCCTAATGCTGTGACCCTTTAATACAGTTCCTCATGTTGTGGTGACCCCTAACCATAAAATTATTTTCATTGCTACTCGTAACTGTAATTTTGTTACTGTTGTGAATCATAACGTAAGTATCTGATAATGCAGGATGTATTTAGGCGACCCCTATGAAAGGGTCGTTCAATCCCCAAAGGGGTTACAACCCACAGGTTGAGAACCGCTGCTCTAGATTCATTCACCTCTGTAAGACGAATTAGATTAGATGGTGGCATTTTGGGTTTCCCACTTGATAATGATATGGAGGATATAAAACGCAGATGTAGCACAGAGTTAGCAGTCAGCCTGGTTCAGAGGCTCCCTAAGACCCTGACTTTTCCTACTATGCAGCTCTGGAAGTAGCCTCTTTTCAGTCTCTTTCTACAAGGGAAGAGGTCAGTGAAATCCCCTGTCTTACTCCATAGGAACTGACTTTTCAGCTACCACTCCTGTTTCTAAATCTTTTTTTTTTTCGTTGTTGTTGAGATAGAGTCTCACTATGTTGCCCTTGGTAGAGTGCTGTTTTATCACAGCTCATGGCAACCTCAAACTCTTGGGCTTAAGTGATTTGATTCTCTTGCCTCAGTCTCCTGAGTAGCTGGGACTACAGGCACCCACCACAACGTCCAGCTATTTTTTTGTTGCAGTTGTCATTGCTGTTTAGCTGGCCTGGGCCAGGTTAGAACCTGCCAGCCTGGGTGTATGTGGTTGGCGCCCTACCGCAGAGCTATGGGCGCTACTCTGCTTCTAAATCTTTAACCCAGAGGCTCTCTGGTATCAACACTCTTAATGCTTGGCATTTCTATTCAGTTTTACCCAGATGATTATTTTATTTTTGAACTGAAATAGTTTTGGGATTTCTCTTTGTAATATTTTGGGCACTGTGCACATGTGTTGTATGTGGGTGGGGGTTTCTTGTCAAAATGGAGACCCACCTGTTTCATCTCTATCAGAAATTCAGTTGAAACTCTTTAAAACTCGATTTTCTCATAATAATAGATAATTTTAGGAAAACCTATCAAGAACTTATTGAATGCATTATAAGAATTAACTTATTTATAGTTCCCCCAAACCTTCATTTTATGGAAAAGAAAAGTGAGAAATGGAAAAGTTTAGTAACTTGCCTTGGATCATGTAGCTATTAGGTGTTAGAGAACGGATGCTAAGCCGGATAAAACAACTTCATAGTCTGTGTTCCTAATCACAACGATATACTCTCTCTTATCTATCAGTTGGGAAAAATAATACTTTCTTACAGGAACTGCAAGGATGAAGTAAGATAAGATGTGTAAAGCCTGATGTCAAACTTGATGTCATACCGGACATATAAAGGCATTCAGTAAATATTTGTTTTTCTTTCTTTTGTGGCGAGCAGATACATTTCCAATATGATGATTTAAACAAAATATGTAATGAGGTTTTGTTTAAGATACGTAATGGTATATTTTATTTTAGTAAAAAGGTTAGGAGTTCCATTATTGGACTAAATTCTCTTATATGGCTCTGAGGATAGGAGTTGGAAGAGCTACAGAACTAAAAAGCAAGGGAATTAGGAATGGGATCCAGTGGCAAAGTCCAAATTGGAAACCAGGGAGTTAAAGAATTCTGCAGAAAAGCGGGTTGCATCTGGGGAATTTCAGAGCAGAACAAGAGGTTTGGATTGGGTGGAAGGAGCTTTTCCATCCTGAATTTCCTGGGTCCTTGGCAATGGCCAGAGAGATCTCTATTGACCGGTCTTGGCTGCTTGATCACAAAAATCCTCATCGCGTTATCCATTTGGTTGCAGTACATATCTGCTGTGATCAACAGGTTTCATGAAGCTGTAGTGGATAATACCAGTGCTGGATCACCAAACAGGCACTATTAGTTTTTTTGATGAATATTCATTTTGGACTGTGTTCAGCACTTCACCTTTATCTAACTATTTTGCTGAATGCTTGGCAGTTGTCAAAAAGTATCCATTTTTCATCACACATAACAATATGGTATAGAAGTAGTTCACCTTTCTGTGGGGACAGCAAAGAGAGGTGAGCTTGGAGATGATTTCTCTTCTAGTGTTTATTTAGTTCATGCAGAACCCAGCTTCTTTACCTTGCAGATTTGTTTCATGGTCCAGTTTTGTTGGATTAGTAACATCAAACCTTGCTGCTACTTCAGCAGGTTTGGATTCACCTTCTACACTACGTCTTTCAGCTTGTCATTATCCACGCTGGTCTCAGGTTAAAGTCCCTGGAACAGAACTTCTCAGCCCCCTGCTGTACTTGTGCATTCATTAGCCACATTCTTCCCAAAGACTTTGCTGAAATTTTGAGCTGTCTGTACTGCATTGGTTCTGTGACTCTTATTCAGAATTAACACAATTTTTTGACTTATCCATGGTTTCACAAAATTGTTCTCAAAAAAATTTTTGAGAGATAATCATAAGCCAAAACATGTATTTGAAAGAATGAGGATATATTTTCACAAGTTGAAAAAAATAGTGTTAAAGGGAAATGTCAGAGATAATCAATGTCAAATATAGTACTGAAGGAAGCGGACATTTCTTAATAACCTAATATTGTGTGTGTGTGTATACATACATATGTGTATAATGTATAACACACATACATATACATATGTATATATATTCATATATATGTATGTGTATATACATATATATATATGAAAGACTATTACAGTTGAATTTGAATTGTTACTTGGAATGCTTATTTAGAAACTAAAATTGTCAGTTTTATGCCAAACTAGAATGAAGAAAAAGAAAATCCCAAATGTGTCTCCAAACAGTTTTATTCTCACTACAAATTGGAAATCAGTGTTGTTGTGTGCAGAATGTCTTCCTCAATTTTAAAAAGAGCATATTTCCTATGGTCTTTATTTTTTAATTTTCATATGTTAATTTTAGTTAAATCTAGGTACTTTCCTCTTAAGATCATTGTGTCTGCCTCTCACTGAATTTGCTGTTTCTTGGGATAATGTTATATAATCTAGTAGGGCATAATTTTTTGTTTTCCTTGAGACAGAGTCTTTCTATGTCACACTTGGTATAGTGCTGTGGCTTCACAGCTCACAGCAACCTCAAACTCTTGCCGTTAAGCGATTCTCTTGCCTCAGTCTCCCAAGTACCTGGGACTATGCCTGGCTATTTTTTTTGTTGTGCAGTTGTCATTGTTGTTCGAAACCCCCCCCGCCCCCCAGCTGCTGAGCTACAGGCCCTGAGCCAAGTAGGGCATAATTTTAAAAGTTAAAAAAAAAAAATTAAATGTTCTTAAGTACTCCATGATAAAACATAATGTAATAGAACGGAAACTCACTGGTGTAATGTTCAAATAACCTCAGAATATTTATGCTTCTTCCCAGATAACCTGCCTTCTTAATTTTTCACAGGATCTAGTTGAAAATTTTAATTTGTGGTAGACTGCATTTTGAGAGAGAAGAATGATTACTAAAATTTAGTTTAAAAATGTCTACTTTGAATATGTATGATCCTCCAAAAATATAGAACATAAATTATAGTAAACTACAAAGATATATATTCTTTTTGATGAAAATCTTGAGTCTTATAAAACATCTGTGAGAGCTGGATCATGGATCATCCTTCTTTGAAACGTTATTATTTTTTTTTTTTGAGACACAAGATCTTGTTTATTGCCCAGCCTAAAGCGCAGTGGTGTCATCAGTGCAACCTCAAACTCCTGAGTCAAGGGGTCCTTCTGCCTCAGCCTCCTGAGTAGCTGGTACTACAAGCTACAAACTACACACCGTCATGCTCAGCTGATTTTTCTATGTGGTCTTGCTATGTTGCTCAGGCTGGTCTTGAACTCCTGGCCTTAAAGGGTCCTCCCACCTTGTCTTCGCAAGTGCTATGATCACAAGTGTGAGCCACAGTGACCAGCCCTTTAGAACATTTTGGGTGTAAGAGCACAGTAGCAAGTTTGCGAACTTAATTGTCAGACCTCAAAGTAGGTGTAAGAAATAGAATGTATAATAGCTTTAGATCCTAATAGCCATAATAAAGAGGAACGTAGGTAAAAAGTATAACTGAAATATTCTCTAGTTTTACCCCTTTCCCAATGGAATGATATTTATTATGTTCTAAAAGTGTTAATGTATGTCAATAGTTTATACTTTTACCTTTTTACAAATTTCATTTCATATGTATATATTTTTGTATTTCAAAACAATAAGGGGCACATATACTTTTGTCACATGGATATCTTGGGTAAGTCAGGGCTTTTAGTGTACCCATCACTGGAACAGTGTTCATTGTACCCTTAACCCTCTCCCACTTGTTTTCACCTTTTAATAGTTGATAATTTCAAATGTTTGCTTATATATTGCCTTCTAGGTGCCCTAATGTGAGTCTGCAAAAACTGCCAGAACAGTGGTTATGGAATGTTTTAGAGGAAATTAAATGCAGTGATCCTTCATCTAAACTCTGTGCTACGAGGCGCAGTGCTGGAATTCCTTTCTACATACAGGTGCTTATCTATAGGACCTTGGCTGTTTGTTTATTTATCTTTCAATAATAGTGTGTTCTGACCCTTTGACATGTGAGTAAGCATATTGCATAAGGGACATGTCTGTATTTTCAGTACCAGAGCATTTGTGGCTTTGTTTTGATGTGGGGACATTGTGTACCTGTGCTAGATCTTTTCTTGGAACAGACTTGCTAAGCAGTCAATCTTGTAATATAAACAGAGGGTGGTATAGATTTCTGCGTGTGTGTTGTCGGCAGACCTCACTTTGGCACATTTGTTGCTCATTTCCAGGAAGTGCACATGTTGCCCTTTGTTTTAATGAAATTGCAAAAAAAGGTCTTCCTTTCATCTCAAGACTCTGAATACTCTCTGTAGGCAGCTATTGTTAACAATTTATTTTTAAACTTTTCATTAAATGTCTATCCATAAAATAATTATAATCATAGTAGTAGCTAACAGTTATTAGTTCTTATTTCACATATATTACCTCATTAAATCTTTCCCCAAACCCTATGAAATAGGTACTGTTATCTTCCCTGTATTCTAGGTGAAGAAACTGGGGCTTCGAAAAATTAAATGATTTGCCAAAGGCCACAGAGATAGTAAAAACTGAACTAAGACTTGAGCCCAGGCCACCTGACTCCTGAACCTCTATGCATATGAGAATGTGTGTGTAAGAGTATATTTTCCTTTTGAACATGGATGAAAGTAGGTGTATTATATATACTATTTGTCACTTGACTTCACTCAATATTGTACCTTAAAAGATTGCTCCATATTAGCACACGCAGATATTATTATTGATCAAAAAATATTTATTTTCATGCCTTGGACAACCGCTAACCTGACTGTATCTCTATAGATTTTCCCATTCTGGACATTTCGTTTAAATGGGATCATATAATATATGATCTTTTGTCTGGCTTCTTTCACTTGGATGTGTTCAGGGTTTGTTCTTGTTTAGTATGTA
The DNA here is from genome assembly GCF_000181295.1 of Otolemur garnettii. Lineage (NCBI taxonomy): Eukaryota > Metazoa > Chordata > Mammalia > Primates > Galagidae > Otolemur > Otolemur garnettii. The sequence continues at coordinate 1,941,758 of NW_003852419.1, read as the reverse complement.
TTCGTTACTTTTTATTGCCAGAAGTGGTTTGATATCCTATTTTTATGTTTATTGGGTATTGATAAAGTGTTAGAAACAAAGTAAATAAGCATCTCCTGGAAAATTCAAATATAGGGTCCCTTTGAAGTTTGTAGTATTTCTTTTTGTCTTGTGGGGTTCCAAATGCTATGATTTGGTTAGTCTCCCACTGTGAAGAATTAATTAATTGCCCAATCTCCAAGGAGTCTCAAAATTCTTACAAGAAATTTAATCTAGAAGGTTTTTGTTTGTTTTTAAATAAAAGAGAATTTTCTCGTTGGATCAGTGTGTTACTAAAACTGACTTTGTTGCATCTCTCAGCCTCTTAGAATTATACAATTAACCAGCAAACTGGAAGTGCCCTTAATGGCAACGTGATTTCCCCTTCATCTAACTTTACAGATGAGGAATCTCAGGGATGGCAAGGCTAAACTACTGCCCAAGGTCACATGGCTTTCTTACCTTGCCCTGATAGCCTGTTTTTATGAAGGGGATTTCGAATTTTAAGATTGATTCAGCAAATGAGCATATGTAAAATAAGAGCTCTGTTAATTTTTGTCTTGTTTTTCCATAGGCACTGTTGGCATCTGAACCAAAGAAAGGCAAAATGGATTTGTTGAAAATAACTATGAAAGAGTTGATTTCTTTGGCTGGACCCACAGGTGACTCACAGAGCACAGTCCCTCAGGTAATAATGGAAATACACAAACTTTGTTAGGAAGATAGTATTTATTTTTTTTTTGAGATAAAGTCTCACTCTGTTGCCCTGGATAGATTGCCACGTTGTCACACCTCAAACTCTTGGGCTTAAATGATTCTGTTGCCTCAGTCCTCTGAGTAGCTGGGACTATAGGCACCTACCACAGTGCTCAGCTAGTTTTTTCTATTTTTAGTAGAGACAGGGTCTCTCTTTTGCTCAGGTGGGTCTCAAACTCCTGAGCTCAGGCTATCCACTTGCCTCAGCCTCCCAGAGTGCTAGGATGACAGGAGTGAGCCACCATACCTCGACAAGGAAGGTAGTTTTTAAAAATCTTTGCTGTATTAAAACAAAAATTATATATATATGTATGAAGATTGCACAAATATCTGTAGCTTGTTTTAATAGGTTTTTCTTTTTTCTCATAGAATAAACCATTGCTTTATTTGATATATATTAATCAAAAATGAACTATTTTAAAACTCTGGTGGAAAAATCCCACTTTTATTATGTGATATTACTAATGTATTTAAAAATTTAAAAATGAATATGCCATCAATTTAGAATTTCCCGTGGGCTTCTTTGAATTAATGTACATATTGTAATTTAGTAGTTGAATTTTTCCTTTAAATGTAGTATCTAACTTTTGGTATATTTACACTTTAAGTTAGCTAATATTCATTCCCTTTTAGTAACTACCCGTGTGTATGAAATTGGGTTAAGCACTCCTTACAACTCTTCCACTGCAAGGGGATAAATACTTGTCACATATTGCTTGATGGTATTGTTTGGGCTTCCTCAGTAACACTTCATATCAGGATGCTTCTATCCTTGGCTATACGTATTTCCTTGCTTGCCTATAAAAATTTTAGAATCAGCCTTGTTAAGTTCAATAAAAAGCTTTTTTTGGGATTTTGGTTGGAATTTAAATATATTTATTTGGGAAAAATGACCTCTTTGAATATTGACTCTTCCACAAACATAGCTTATTTCTTCATTTATTGAAGCTTCCTTAATGTCATTCATTGTTTTTAGAATCATTTTCTATAAAACTCTCATAGATCTTTTTTGAAATTTATTTCTAGGCATCTTAATCTTTTGCGAAGTATGTTACTGTTACATGAATACAGTTAATTTTTTGTTATTGTACTTACATTCAGCAACTTAAATGGCTGTAATATACCTTGTGACTTATTTGTAATATTTTTGGATTTTCTTTGTAGATGTCCCCCATATGTAGCGCTAAGTTTGTTTTACCTTTCTAATTCTTTTTCTTTCTTTCTTTTTTTTTTTTTTTTGAGACAGAGTCTCACTTTGTCACCTGAGTAGAATGCCCATGGTGTCATAGCTCACTGCAACTTCAAACTCTTGGGCACAAGTGATCCTCTTGTCTCAGACTCCTGAGTAGGTGAGACTACAGGTGCCTGCCAAAACGCCTAGCTATTTTTAGAGATGCGGTCTCACTCTTGCTCAGGCAATCCTGTCTCAGGTTCCCAGAGAGCTAGGTTGTTTTTTTAGAGACAGAAGAAAAAAACCTCACTTTATTGCCCTTAGTAGAGTCCTATGGCATCACAGCTCACAGCAGCCTCCAACTCCTGGGCTTAGGTGATTCTCTTGCCTCAGCCTCCCAAGTAGCTGGGACTACAAGCGCCCACCACAATGCCTGGCTATTTTTTTGTTTTGCAGCTTGGCCGGGGTAGTTTAGAACCTGCCACTCTCAGTATATGGGGCTGGTGCCCTACCCATGTAGCCATAGGTGCCACCCACCTTTCTTAATTTTTTTTTTCCCCCCACAGTTTGGCTGGGATCAGGTTCGAACTCTCCACCCTCAGTATATGGGGTTGGCGCCCTAGCCACTGAACCACCACTTAATCTTTAAAAAGAATTTTATCTTCTGCTGTTGAAATCCATAGTACAGTTTTGTGCAAACAGTATCTTTATGTTTTTCTGATATTTGCTATAATTTTTGATCTGCTGTTTATCTTATTAAAGAAATTGAATTTTATTGAATGTTTTCCTGCATTTTTTGAGATAAATATATGTTTTCTTGTAGAATTTGCAAATGTCATTACTTATTTTGATTTTTGTACTATCTTTGCATACTGAGAGTGAAACCAGCTTTGACTTGATAGGTTTTTTAATACATTGCGGGATTCACTTAAAAATGGTTTTTTGAAAAAAATTTTTTGCATATTTTCACTGGGTTCATAAGTGAGATTAGCTTGTGGTTTTCCTTTTTCTTCCTGTCTCTGTTCTTTTAAAAAATGTATATCTTAATGAAATGATAGTATACGTAGAGAAGGGTTCAGATTATAAGTGTACCTCAATATAGTTCCATCGAGTGGAAACACTTGTGTATCTAGAAGAAATAAAACATCTTGAGCCCCTGAAAGGCTCCCCGTGCTCTCTTCTAATCAGCACTTTCTCTCCCAGAGTAATTACTACTATAACTTCTAACACCTAAGTTTCAGTTTTACCTATTTTTAAAATTTTACATAAGTAAAACCATATTCTTGATGTAGTTTCTTTTGGCCAGCACTGTTATGATATTCACCCACTTTGTATTCATTCTGATTGCTGTATAGTTGTATACAATTTATTTATCCATTCTACTGTTGAACATTTGGGTAGTTTTAAATTTGGGGTTATTAAGAATAGCCCTTTTAGAAGCATTCTTGTATATCCTTAATAGTGAACATATATGTACATTTCTGTTTAGTATGTGCTTGGGAGTGGTTAATGGGTATGTGTATATTGAGCTGTAGTAGATACTACCATTTTTCCAAAGCAGTGTGCTTACCTTGTTTTGATTGCCAGACTATACTAAACTCATAAAATAAATGTGGGAATCTTCTCTTAACAGTTTATTTAAGATTGAGATTATCTATTCTTTGAATGTTTATAGAATCCATCTGTAAAATCATGTGAGTCAGTTTTTTGTCATTGTGGTTCTTAGGTTTGAATTTTTTTTAATGCCTGGGAGGATTTTTAACTCTTCATTTTCTTTATTTAATGCTAATAATCTGTCTAGGTTTTTGATATCTACTTAAACTTGTTTTGATAAAATTTTATTTTCTAGGAAGTTATTTGTCTTAATTTTTCAAATTGATTGGGATAAGATTATTTGTAATTTTTTTTTATTCTCTGCTGTAGCTTAGTCGTGTTCATTTTGGAATTCATAATATTACTTATTTGTGCCTTTTCTCTTTTCTTCTTGGTTGGTCTTGTTAGAGGTTTGTTCCTGTTTCAGAAAATCAGCTTTCTTAAAAAAATCAAAAAGAACTATTATTGTTATTTTTTGAGATAATGTCTTGCTCTGTTATCTAGGCTGGAGTGCAGTGAGGGGATCATAGCTCCAGCAGTCTTTCCTCATAAGTAGCTGAAGTATAGGTGTACGCCGCTACAGCTGGGGAGTTGTTTAAATATTTTGTGGAAATGGGTCTTAACTACGTCACCCAGGCTGATTTTTGAACTCTTGCCCTCAAGCCTCCCAATTCAGTCTTCCAAAATGCTGGGATTACATGTGTGAGCCATTGCATCTAGCCAACACTTCGTTTTGTTAATGCTCTTAATTGCATTTTTGCTATTTAAAAATTTTTGTTCTTTTTATTTTCTTACTGCGTGTTGAGTTTATTTTTCTTTTTTATTATCTTTATTTGATACTTAGCACATTCATTTTCAGTCATTTTTAAAAATAGATACATTTAAAGTGTCCATTTCTTTTTTTTAGGTTCTACTTAAGCTGCATCATCCAAGTATTGATACGTAGCATCTTTATTATTGTTCAGCTCTAGATATTAAAACAGTTTTTTGACTAGTGTTTTAAAATGTATCAATTTAAAAAAAGATTTATTTATTGATTTTTTTTTTTTTTTGAGGCAGATTCTCACCATCACCCTGGGTAAAGTGTCATAGTGTCATAGCTCACAGCAACCTCAAACTTTTGGGCTTAAGTAATCCTCTTGCCTCAGCCCCCTGAGTATTTGAGATTACAGGCATCCACCAGTACACCCAACTAGCTTTTCTATTTTTAGTACAAATGTGGTCTCACTCTTGTTTAGACTGGTTTTGATGAACTCGTGAGGTCAAGCAATCTACCCACCTCAGCTTCCCAAAATGCTAAGATTACAGGTGTGAGCCACTGCACCTGGCCTATTTATCTTTTTTGAGACCAAGTCTCACACTGTCACCCTGGTAGAATGCAGTGGTATCATCGTAGCTCACTGCAACCTCAAATTCCTGGGCTCAAAGCAATCCTCCTGCCTCAACTTCCTGAATAGCTGGGACTACAGGCCTGCCCTACAACACCCTGCCAAGTCTTCCAGTTTTAGTAGAGCTGAAGTATTGCTTTTGTTCAGGCTGGCCTAGAACTCTTGTGCTCAAGCAGTCCTCCCACCTTGGCCTCCCAGAGTGCTAGAAGTATAGGAATAAGCCACCACACCGGATCTAAAAAGTGTTTTTTTTTTTTGTTATTGTTGTTCAGCAGGCCTAGGCTGGGTTGGAACCCGCCACCCCTGGTGCATGGGGCTGGCGCTCTAACCATTGAGCTGTGGGTGCCCAGCCTAAAAAAATATTTTTTAAATAAACTGTTTCTAACTTAATTCCTCTGTGATCAGAGCATAGTTATTAATATAAGTTATTAATTATTTAGTATTTGTTGAGACTTTGTTGGCTAGGTTTGAGGTCATTTTAAAAAATAAATGTTTCATGTGTGCTTGAAAAGAATGTGTTGCCTGGATGTCGTGGATCATGCATGTAATTTTAGCACTCTGGGAGGCTGAGATGGGAGTATTGCTTAAACGCAGGAGTTCGAGACCAGCCTGAGGAAGAATGAGACTCTTTCTCTACCAAATAGAAAAAATAAATTAGGATGGCGCTATGGGTGGGTACCTGTAATCTCAGCTCCTAAAGAGGCTGAGATAGGAGGATCGCTTGAGCCCAGGAGTCTGCGCTTGCAGTGAGCTATTATAATACCATTGCACGCTAGCCTGGCAACACTTATTTCAAAAAAAAAAAGAACAAAAAAGAATGTGTTGTCTCTGTTTGTAAGGTGGTGCATGATTCTGCCTATGTCCATTGGATCAAGCTTTTTTATTTCATTGCTCAGATCTTACTAACTTTTAACAACTTGGTTTATTAATTATTCAAATATATATATATTTTATTAAATCTTACATTGGATTGGCCATTTCTTCTTGTAATTCAGTAATTTTTTGCTTTGAGGCTGTGCTATTGGAAATGTACAGATTTAAAATTTTCATGATTTTCAACCCACAACTAATTTTGAATTTTTCTTCTAGGTTCATGCTTTAAATATCCTTAGAGCCTTGTTCAGAGATACCCGTCTGGGAGAAAATATTATTCCTTATGTTGCTGATGGAGCTAAGGCTGCAATTCTGGGTTTTACATCCCCAATCTGGGCAGTAAGTGCCTTTGCTATTTATTTTCATTGACTTAATTATGTTTTTCAGTTGGTTTTAATAAACTAACTTTTCATTGGATGATAAAAAATATACATTGCTTTTTTTTTTTTTTTTTTTTGCTGTTTTTTTTTGGCCGGGGCTGGGTTTGAACCCACCACCTCCGGCTTATGGGGTCGGCACCCTGCTCCTTGAGCCATGGGCACCGCCCTGTACCTTGTATTTTATCAACAAGTTTCTCTAAAGGATAAATCCTGGATCAAGCTATATTTTGTGCTTATACTTTATCTCATTTGTTGGCTTACTAGCCATAACTCTTTGTTTTCTTACTTTAGTGATTATTTTATTTTTTGTAATCTTTAATTTATCACAGTCTGTCTTCAAATGATACTGTACCATTTACTTAAAGCATAAGAACATAATAATAGTGTACTTCTCATTCTTTCCTCCCAGTCTTTGATCTTTGTGTTGTTATTGTTACACATTTTACTTTTATGTATAAGTCCACATAATATTGTTATTATTTTTGTTTAAAAAGTTAATATATTTCTTTTTAATTTATCATGTTAAGCATTTTTGAGAGTATACAGTTTAGTAGCATCAAGTACCTTCACAACATTCATCACCATTATGCATTTTCAGAACTTTTTTTTTAAAACAGAGTCTCACTATATCGCCCTTGGTAGAGTGCTGTGGCATCAGCTCACAGCAACCTCAAACTCTTGGGCTTAAGTGATTCTCTTGCCTCAGGCTCCCAAGTAGCTGGGACTACAGGTGCTTGCCACACGCCTGGCTATTTTTTGTTGCAGATGCCATTATTGTTTAGCCGGCCTGGGCCAGGTTCAAACTTGCCAGCCTCGGTGTGTGTGGCTGGTGCAGTAACCACTGTACTATAGGCGCCGAGCCCATTTTCAGAACTTCTGATCGTTCCAACTAGTTTTGTACTCATTAAACACTAACCCTCCATCTTCTTTCTCCTCAGCCTGAGTAATCTCTGTTCTATTTTGTCTCCATGAATTTGCCTTTTCTAATACCTCCTATAAATGGAGTCATACAGTATTTGTTATTTTGTTGTTGGCTTATGCCATTTAATGTAGTGTCTTCAGGGTTCATTTACCTTGCAGCACCTATCAGAATTTCATTCCTTTTTATAAGGCTAAATAATACTCTATCGTATGTATGTAGTGCATTTTCTTTACCCATTTGTCTGTTGATTGACATTTAGCTTATTTCCACTTTTTTGGCGATTGGGAATAAATGGTGCAGTGATTATTGGTCTATAAGTTATCTGAATCTTTGTTTTCAGTTCTTTTGCATATATCATATGGTAATTCTTTAACTTTTTTTTTTTTGAGACAGAGTCTCACTTTGTCACCCTTGGTAGAGAGCTGTGGTGTCACAGCTCACAGCAACCTCTAGCTCTTGGGCTTAGGCAATTCTCTTGCCTCAGCCTCCTCAGTAGCTGGGACCACAGGCATCTGCCACAATACCTGGCTATTTTTTTTTTTTTTTTTTTTTTGCGGTTTTGGCTGGGGCTGGGTTCAAACCCATCACCCTTGGTATATGGGGCCAGTGCCCTACCCACTGAGCCACAGGTGCTGCCCTAGTTCTTTAAGTTTTTGAGGAACTAACAAACTGTTTTCCACAACAACAGCACCATTTTATACTCCTATCACCAATGCACATGGATTCCAGTTTCTTTACATCTTTCCAATAATTGTTATTTTTTGATTTTTTGATAATAGTCATCTTTAATGGGTGTGAGGTCATGCCTCATTCTGATTTTGATTTGTTTTTCTGTGATGATTAGTGATGCTGATCTGGAAGCAGGACAACTCTTGGTATCATAAATGTGTCTGCCTTTTGGATGCTGTGTGTTGAATGAGTGCTACAAATATACTCTGCCCAAACGAACATTCACAAAACATTAAGGTAGAGGAGATTGAATACACATTTTTCTTTTTCTCGCATTTTCTTTTGTGGTATGATCACCATTCAGAAAAACATTTTGATTCAAAACTTTAAAAGGTAGTTGGCAATATCTAGTACAGTTGTTGGATTTAAGAAAGTAAACTTTAGGGCGGCGCCTGTGGCTCAGTAAGTAGGGCGCCAGACCCATATGCCCAGGGTGGTAGGTTCGAACCCAGCCCCGGTCAAACTGCAACAAAAAATAGCCGGGCGTTGTGGTGGGTGCCTGTAGTCCCAGCTACTCGGGAGGCTGAGGCCAGAGAATTGCCTAAGCCCGAGAATTGGAGGTTGCCGTGAACTGTGACCCTATGACACTCTACCGAGGGTGGCAGAGTGAGACTCTATCTCTTAAAAAAAAAAAAAGAAAAGAAAGTAAACTTTAATTTTTTTTTCAATTCCTAGGAGAAACACAATGTCATTGTATTCAAGAATAAGGAGAATAAACTATGCTTGCAATGTGGCTTTAAGACAATAAAAGCCTGGTAAAGAAAGAGGAGAAAAGATGCTAGACTTTAGTGCTTTACCTGCATAGTGAAGTATTTACTAGAAAGGCAGGCTTTCCAATTAGTAAGCTGCACAAACCTTTTCATACCTGTGTGACAAATGGCTAATCGAGAGTCAGTATAGTGCAGTGGAGCCAAAGTCACACACTCCTAGTGTGAAGAAGAATCCTCAAGGTTACTAACTTTTGCCTGGAAAGTGTCTATCTTCCTATAAGAGATATACACATCTGGAATTCTGTCTAAGAGTAGTTATGCAACACAGTGTTTACCTTTTGCATTTACAAGAAGCAGAGCAATACCTGTGTATGGTCAGTAAAGTCAGAGAGGTAGGAGTGTGGCTTGACTATCAGGAAAACTAGAGATGCTAACACTGACTGCCAGAAGTATCAGTATTTTTCTTAAGCTATTAATTCCAGATTAACCAAGAAATATTTTTTATGAAAGCCTTTCAGAAAGTGAAACCTGGTGATTTTTCCAACTTTTTAGCAAAGACTTGAAAGTATCAGAAATGAATGATGATGAATTTTCTTTCATTTTTTTTATGTATGGGCTTTATCATATGTGCATAATACCCATATGTGCACATATTCACAAAAGGCTGCCTGATTTATGTAAGTGCTTATATTTTATTTCTAATTTTATAACTAATAATTTTATTTCTTGGGATCTTCCTTTTAACACTAATTATGAAGGAATCTTTTGTTTCTATTGAGTTTGCCTTGCTGGAGAAAATAAACATTATTGCTATAATGATCAGTCCTGTTACTTGAATTATGTTTCCTTCCTTATGAAAACACAATCTAAGATAGACCAAAATGAAAAGTTAATTTAATCAATGGATAAAAAGACGTCTTCTTTTACAAAAACATAGCTTTCTCTGTTAAAGGAAGAGAAATCCTGTAAATCCTGTAAATCTAAGGATTTTTGTCCTTAGGGGATATGAAATAGAATTGGATTTACAGAAACTTGCTTTGTGCCTCTCCTTTGAGGCATGTTTCTATGCCTAATGCTGGCTACATATGTACTTTTGACTAAAAACATGCATTTAAAATGAACTTAATTTTAATTTGCAGTAAAGGAACATTTTCCAGAAATGTTTATATTCAAGTTGTTTTTGCAGTTTCTCAATCTTTGGTATTGAGGCCATTGATCAGTCTTTGCCACCTAGTAACCATTTTTAAAATACAGGGAAAATACACATGTTATTGTGTAAACATAGTAGGCAGTAGGCATACCTACTATATTGTAGACAATGTATTAAGCACTAGAAATACAAGGATAAATAATCATAATAATGAATGACTTATTAAGTATTTTTCATGTACTTAGCATCACGTACATTACATTATCTTAGTCGATTCCATTATTCGGTAGCTTCTGTTATACTCCTCATTTTACTGATGAGGAAAATAAGGTTCAGAGAGGTGAAATAATTTTGCCTAAGGATATACAACTATTATCTGTGATTCCAACTATAGAGGCAAATTTTGGGTGTTACGAGAATACAGAGAAGGTACATTTTATTTACCTTGTATAATTTCGGCCCTGTTTTCTTAGAAAATAAACCCGAAGACCTAGGCTTTTGTTTTATTGAGCAGTTTAAGCACAAAGCAACAGGAAAGTAAGAAAAAAGTAGGTGAAGCAAGGAAAAAGGAGAAATATTACCAAGTGGGCCTTAAACCTTGCAGAAAAACTGAGCTGGTTATTGTATCTCAGGGTACATCTTCTAACCAGACCGTGGGAAACTACCACCTCTTTGAGCAGTCCAATCTCCAGTCTTACTGGTCAATGTGAAATGTGTCATTGGGGGATGTCATTATCATGTGAATACCTTCTAGAGTGTACTTAGACAAGCCCCAGTGATACAGCCCACTGTACACCTCGTTTAGAAACTCAGACCACATGTTACTGTACTGAAGACTGTAAGCAGTTGTAGCACAGTGGGAATTATTGTCCATCGTTGACAAATATTATTATGAGGCTCATAACTATATTTAGCAGCTATTCTCATTTCTCCATTTTCAACTTTACTACTACCTACTTTTTTTCTGTCTTTGCTCTCCTTTTTACTTGTCTTCTCCTTCATTTATCCTTCCCTAAAGGGACACGTTTTCATTGCCTTTTCCACTGTGAGTTTTTCAAAATACATTAGCCTTTTTTTTTTTGTAGAGACAGTCTTACTTTATCGCCCTCAGTAGAGTGCTGTGGTGTCACACTGCTCACAGCAACCTCCAACTTCTATGCTTAGGTGAGTCTCTTGCTTCAGCACCCCTGAGTAGCTGGGACCACAGGCACCTGCCACAACGGCCGGCTATTTTTTTGTTGCGGTTCGGCCTGGGCCAGGTTTGAACCCACCACCTTCAGTATATGGGGCCAACGCCCTAACCACGGAGCCATAGGCACCGCCCTAGATTAGCCCTTTTAATGCCTTTTTTCATTACTCACATTTGAGATGAGCTATCAATGATCGATATTAGCATTTATTAACAGTGGTTTAAGAGTTAATAATGTAGTTAGCCAAAACCTCTCTCAATTCTATGTCTACTTCACTTTTGCTCTTATTAGCTTAATAGTAGACAGGGACAGAAAATACAGATGAAATACTAAAAAATAATAAGTGATACCTGAAACAGAGATGTCCTTGAACCATTAATACTATCACATAGAAACCTAAGGATATTCTTCTATCTTAAGTAACAAGTATTCTGTCAAGTTATTTTGCTTTACATTTACAATAACTCCTTTTAATGTTCTTTTGTATAAATTCTACAGTTCTAAAATAAAGTCTATATTTTTTAACATATGAAAATCAATTAACAATGGTTCCCCCTTATCCAAGGGGCAGATATCTCAAGATTCCCAGTAGATACCTAAAACCATGCATACGTAGATCATTACGAAAGTTTTGAGGTACACTAAAATCAAGAAACATAAAAATCTGCTCCGACAGAAACAAATGAAGCCCTCCCAACAACACTGATAAGCTGAGCAGGTTGAAACTTGCACGGGTGAATGGTGAATCAGAAACGATGCTGCTGACTGTGTTTCTTGGAAGTGAAATAATGGACCATATCACTGTCTGTCTCAGAACTTTCATAGTGACCTACATAGTACCAAGCCCTATTTATACATTTTTTTCCTATACGTACATACCTGTGATAAAGTTTAATTTATAAATTAGGCACTGTAAGAGATAACAGCAATAATAAAATAGAATGATTTATAAGAATATACTATAATAAAAATTATGTGAATGTAGTCTCTCTCAGAATACCATAGTGTACTGTATCATGGGGTAACTGAAACATCAGAAAGCAAAACTGTGGTTAACGGGAGCTACTGTACTGTAATATATAAATAGACTAAAGGACAAAAATTAACATGATTATCTAAGCAGATGCAGAAAAAACCTTTGACAAAATTCAATGTCATTTCATGTAAAAGCACTTAATAAACTAGAATGGAACTTTCTCAACCTGATGAAAGGTATCAGTGAAAAACCCATAGCTAACAACATTCTTAATGGTGAAAGACTAAAAGCTTTCCTCCTAAGATCAGGAACACAATAAAGATATCCATTTTTGACACTTCTATTCCATGTTGTCCTGGAAGCTCTAGCGAGGGCAGCTAGGCAAGGATAAGAAATAAAAATCATGGCTCGGTGCCTAGAGCTCAGTAGTTAAGGTACCAGCCACATGCACCAGGGGGCTGGTGGGTTGGAACCCAGCCAGGGCCTGCTAAACAACAATGACAACAATTAAAAAAAAAAAATAGCCAGGCATAGTGGTGGGTGTCTAGTCCTAGCTATGTGGGAGGCTGAGGCAAGAGAATTGCTTAAGCTCAAGAGTTTGAGGTTGCTGTGAGCTGTGATGCTACAGCACCCTATCGAGGGTGACATAGTGAGACTGTGTCTCAGAAAAAAGGAAAATGCATAAAAGTCATCTAGATTGGAAAGGAAGATGCAAAACTGGCTCTAATTTCCAATGACATGATCTTATATGTAGCAAATCCTAAGGAATCCACACACACAAATTAAAGGTAAATAGACAAGTTGAGCAGGTCATGGGACATGAGATCAATAGTACACTATAATGAACAGTCTAAAAATGAAATTGAGAATAATCTTATCAGTAAGAGCATCAAAAATGTTTAGGAACAGCTTTAACAAAAGAAGTGGGAAACTTGTATGCTGAAAATTACACAGTATTGTTCAAAGAAATCATAGGCCTAAATAAATATTGTATGTTCATCATTGGCAGATTTGATATTAAGGTGGCAGTAGTCCCCAAATTGATCTATAGATTCAACACAATCTCTGTTACAATTTTTTCTGGCTTTTCCTTATAGATCTTAAAATACATATGGAAATGCAAAGAACCCTAATAGTCAAAACGGTCTTAAAAAAGAACAACGAAGTTGAAGAACTCAGAGGTTTCAAAACTTTGTGCAAGGCAACAGTAAACAAGAGATAGGTGGCATAAGGATAGGAATATAAATCAATGGAATAGGATTGATTATACAGAAACAAACCTCCACATTTCATAAACAAGCGTGCCAAGACAACTCAATGGAGAAAGATTAGCCTTCAACAGGTGGTACTAGGATAACTGGACATAAGTGGGTGCAAAAGAAATAAATTTGGTTACTGTCAAATATATACTATATTCACAGTATAATGTATACATATACATCATGTAGTATATACAAATATGTACTATATTCGGATAACTCAAAATTATTAAAAACTTAAATGTAAGAGCTAAAACTGTAATGTAAAGGTTTTTAAAGAAAACAAATTGTTACACCTTGGGTTAGGTAACAGTTTCTTCCATATGTCATCTAAAGTACAAGCAACACTTCCTGTTTCATTTGCACCAAAACTGTGAAGAAGGTGGCCCGGGTCGTCGTAGAGAAGTACTACACGCGTCTGGGCAACGACTTTCACACTAACAAGCGCGTATGCAGGGAGATTGCCATCATTCCCAGCAAGAAGCTCCACAACAAGATAGCCGGCTATGTCACACACCTGATGAAATGGATCCAGAGGGGCCCAGTGAGAGGCATCTCCATCAAGCTGCAGGAAGAGGAGAGAGAGAGGAGAGACAACTATGTCCCTGAGGTCTCAGCCCTGGATCGGGAGATCATTGAAGTAGATCCTGACACTAAGGAAATGCTGAAGCTTTTGGACTTTGGCAGTCTGTCCAACCTCCAGGTCACTCAGCCTACAGTTGGGATGAATTTCAAAACACCACGTGGAACTGTTTGAATCTGTCTTCTGTGTGCTGTAATATTTTAATAAATCTGGGACAACAGCAAAAAAAAAAAAGTACAAGCAACAACAACAAAAAGATAAATTTATCAAAGTTAAAAATGTCTACATTTCAAAGGATACCACCAAGATAGCATAAAGACAACCCACAGCATGAGAGAAAATACTTTCAACTCATGTATCTGTTAAGAATTTAGTGCCCAGAATATATAAAGAACTCTTACAACTCAACAATAAGAAGAATAACCCAGTTTTAAAAAGAACAAATGATTTGAATGTGTTTCCCCACAAAAGACAAACAAATGGCCAATAGACACACAAAAAGATATTTAACATCACAGACATTAGGGAAATGCAGCAATGAGATCTCACTTCATACCTGCTAAAATACAAAAGGTGGATGGTGGCAAATATTGGGGAGCATTTGGAGAATTATTGAAATTTGGAACATTGCTAGTAAGATACAAAATGATACCACCACTTTGGCTGTTTCCCTAAAGATTAAATGTAGAGTTACTATATGTATGACCTAGCAGTACCACTTCTAGGTATATACCCAGGAAAAATGAAAACATATTTATACAAAAATGTCTACATAAATGTTCTTAGCATCATTATTCATCATCGCCAAAAACAGAAACAAATGTCCATCAGATGATGAATAGATTTTTAAAAAGTAGTATATCCAAATTATGGATATACTAATAATATAATATACTACTAATAATAATTTAGCCATAAAAAGGAGTGACATGGGTCAACCTTGAGAACACTGGCCTAAGTTAAAGAAGCCAGGCGTATGGGGCCATGTATTAAATGATCCCAGGTATATGAAATATCCAGAATAGGTAAGTTTATAGAGGCAGAAAGTAGATTTGTGCTTTCCTACTGCAGGATGATAGAGAATGCCAATTAGTGTACAGGGCTTCATTTTGGGATAATGAAAATACTGTGAAATTTAGTGATAGTATCCTATTTTGTGAATGTAGTAAACACCACTTGACTAGCACACTTTAAAATGGTAAATTTTATGGTTTTGAATTATTTAAAAAATTTTAAATCATCATTTGATCACATTTGGAGATTGCTATGGCATGAACTTATTGTGAAAACTGGTAAATATATGGAAATAATTCTTTACTAACAGGGTAATCAAAATAGTTTTTCTGAGAATGTAAGTAATCAGACGCAGAAGGCCTGATAGAACAAATGATTTTGCCACACCTGCTGTGCAGTGATCATGATTGGCTGCTAATGAGGGCACTTTATAGTGGATCTCTGAGTCCATTTGGACTGCAGTAACAAACACAACAAACTGAATGACTTAGAAGCAACAAAAGTTTGTTTCTCACAGTTCTGAAGGGTGGGAAGTCCAGTATTAAGGGTCAGCAGATTCAGTGTTTGGTGAACCCTCACTTTCTGATTATAGAGGGGGTCTTCTGGCTGTGTCCTCACATGGTATGAGGGGCAGAGGGGTCTCCCTCTCAGGCCTCTTTTATATAGGCACTCATCCCAGCCCTCATGACCTAATCATACCCCCAAAGCCCTTGCACTTTGGAGGTTAAGATTTCAATGTATGAATTTTAGGGGGACACAAACATTCAGACCATGTCAGGATGGGTGAGACTGATAGAACTGGACCTCACTGATCCATTTCAATATTACTAAAAGAATATATGTCTCTTGCCTTTAGCCTGTTGAATCAAAGGAGTGTTGTTTATAGGGTGTACACTTTCGCTTTGTAAATTAGTCTTCTACAGTTCTTTCTAAGGTGCTCATTTCTTAATATCTCCAAGCAGTCCTATTGTTTTGTTTTTTTTTTTATTTTTTGAGACAGAGCCTCAAGCTGTCTCCCTGGGTAGAGTACTGTGGCATCACAGCTCACAGCAACCTCCAACTCCTGGGCTCAAGCGATTCTCCTGCCTCTGCCTCCCAAGTATCTGGGACTATAGGCACCTGCCACAACCCCCAGCTATTTTTTGGTTGCAGTTGTCATTGTTGTTTGGCAGGACCAGGCTGGATTTGAACCTGCCAGGTCAGGTGTATGTGGCTGGCGCCTTAGCTGCTTGAGCCACAGGCGCTGAGCCAGGCAGTCCTAGTTTAATTCACTACATCTAGCAGCCTTTGTCAGTCCTTGTGGTTCAAGGGCAAGATAGAGTTTGTGTTTCTACTTTCTGTATGTGTGAGATTTCTGAGAGAAGGCATGGTCCCAGGTGTTTTTCCTAAGTTACCTTAGGCTTAAGAGTCTTTGGGGAACTATTTTAATAGATTGGGTAAGAGATAATCAAAACCTGAGCTCGGGCAGAGGTGATAGTAATAAAGTAACAAATGGATGGATTTATTGTTTGGGGACCTTAGGCTGGACATGTAGTAGGGACTCCATTAATGTTTGTTGACTATAGATAGAACATAAATGGATCTTTCCAATTTTAGGGTTTCATTCAGTTTTGGTGTGAATTGTGCCAGTCTATCTGTAAAGGTCCCATCTAGTGTCTCTATGGATAATTGAGTCAGGTCGGGACTTTCAGAGGAGAGGTTGCAAACTGGTGGTCGTCACTGTTTTATTTGGCTTTCGTGGTGTATTTTTTTCTCTTTAATACGTTGCCAACATTTCAAAACAGTGAGATTTCACATAGAAATCAGATTTCTGGCTTGTCTTAAAAAAACTAAAGATCTGGCAACACTGGGCTTTTATTTCCTCACGGCTGCAACTCAGCTGATGCTGAATCGTGATTGCATTAAACACAGTTCAGCAACTGCTGCCTCTGTTGCTTCCTGGTTCTTGCGGGCATTTGAGTTTGTGACCCTTACTACATTGCTTTCAGGGAGCTGTTTTCTAAATCTTACATTGTTATTCATAATGACCTTTCTTCTTACATTGCTATTTAATGAACCATATGGTTATGGACCTTCTTAACCTAGCATCTCAACTCTGTGATGGCAGCAAGTGTGTGTCTTCCGTTTCTGGATGTTCTCCATGATGCTGTTGGGGAAGTCGGTCCATAACTTCTCTACTCTGATTTGACAAAGTAACTGAAAAAGTCCTATAATGCTATGACATTCAAGACATTTTTTGTGATAATCCAAAGCATCTCGACACATTGGTCATCTTAGAACAATACTCATGTTTATTAGTGATAATTCTCACCTCTATTATATTCATTAATCAGTTATTTCAGATAATTTAAGGGCTAAAATTACTTAGATTATTGTCATTATGAGGTTAATAAACAACGTTTTGGGAATATTAACTATTTTCTTAGCCATGTTAATTACGTGGATTCTTTGAAGTTAGATTTTATAAATATTTTCTCATATATAAATGATTACAGAAAAAAATGGAAAGTGCAGATATCTTTACTGGGATATTCACTGTCAGGAAGGATATGGAAAAATTAAAATTTTTTGAAAACAAAGTGTGATTATAAGTACAAAGACATAATGGAAACAATTGATGGTAATATTAGAAATGTAGGAAAAAGCTGTGTGGTATCCGTGTGTTTGGATTGTAGAGCTCAGTTTACAAGGAAGTCTCTGAGGCTCAACACCTGTCCTCAGTGAGTAGGGCACTGGCCACATACACTGAAGCTGGTGGATTCGAGCCTGGCCCATGCCGGCTAAACAATGACAACTACAACCAAAAAATAGGTGGGCGTTGTGGCGGGTGCCTGTAGTCCCAGCTACTCGGGAAGCTGGGGCAAGGGAAACACTTCAGGTGTCCTCAAACTATGGCCGCGGGCCACATGCAGCCTGCCTAGAACATTTATCCGGCCCGCTGGGTGTTTTTGCTGCCCCTGCCTGTCCTCTTAGCAGCCGACTTGTCCCGGGGCGGGCAGTCTGGCCCTCCAACAGTCTGAGGGACAGTGAACTGGCCCCATGTTTTAAAGAGTTTGAGGACCCCTGAGCCTAAGAGTTTGAGGTTGCTGTGAGCTGTGATGCCATTGCACTCTACTGAGGGCAACATAGTGAGACTCTGTCTCAAAACAATAAATAAATAAATAAAGAAAGAAAGAAAAGGAAGTCTTTGAGTTAATTATTATAAAGGTTTTTGGAAGTTGTCTTAGTTTATTAACACAAATTGTATTTTCTTTAGCCTTATACTAGCCAGTTGGGTAACAGTTTTGAATATCTAATTTGAGTGTTGTAAATGTTGGTTCTATGCCATGAATATTTCTTAACCCTTCTTGTGTGTTTATTTTTATGTTAGGTGAGAAATTCATCCACGCTTCTCTTTAGTACCTTGATCACAAGAATTTTTGGAGTGAAAAAGGGAAAGGATGAACTTTCCAAAACAAATAGGTAAGCTCCTTCTAATGCTAACTACTTTTTATACAATATTGTCCTGGCCAAAAATAATTTTCAAAATTGTGCTTACTTTTATAGATTGATCTAGAGCATAAAACTATAAAAATACTATAATGAATTAACCTGTGCTGCCAAGTTCTAAGCCCTGGGGCAAAAATACCAACTGTTAAATAAGTGGACCTTTCAAAGCAACAAAAATTAGTAAGGCAGCAAAGGCTGAAATATAGAGCTTGTTTTTTAGTGCAACCTTGCACATTTTTTTCCTTTTCATCATCTTCAAGTATTTTTGAAATGTCTTAAGTTACTTTCTCTTGATGTTTCCTTAAGTTCTAGCTTGTATAATATCTTTAATTTTATAGATGGAAATTTAAATGTTTCTAGTACACTCATTAGAACATATCCCAGATTGCCTTTGCATTAAACTCTGGTATAAAGGGGAGCAGTCACAGATGTTGACCAAAGGGAGTAAATAATAGTTTTTACTTTTAGGTCTTTTGTTTTATGTTTACTTTCTAAGATGTTTTTATCTTAATAATGTGCTTTTAATGTCTAGAAGGAAACCTATAGAACTATTTTGATTATGGGTCATTTTTAGATATAATCTGCAAGTTTTTTTTTTTTTTTTTGAAGAAAGCTTTCAATGGTTACTCTTCAGCAATTAGAAAGGTTTAATGGTAGTCTTACTGGCTTACATTTTTAACACTAGATGTCACTGTCGCTGCATGTTTAATTAGTTCCTTAACCATGTAAGATTCAATTTGGCCTAGTGATTAGGATCTGGAGATAAATTCACGCCCTGTTCCCTCTCCTGTCTAAAAAAAGTTGTTATGCTTCAAAGTTAAGTTTTAAGCTGTTGTTTATTAAAAGATATTTTCTTGTGATGGAACTAAATCTTAGGAATTAGAAAATATGAAATCGTTTTATGATAATACTACTGTTAATTCCAATGAAACCTACTGTGGTAGTTCTGAATTATCATTTAAATTACTAAGTATCACCCTATAAAATTCATCAAATATTTAAAAGGATTTCACACTTATTGGCTATAATTGTGAAACCCTGAATAGGTTTAAGAAATACCAAAGAGCCTTTTTTTAAAAAATGGAGTAGGATTTTTAAAATAAATAAAGCATTATTCCTTTTGAAGGACGATCACAATTTTTATTTTTTATCTTGTTCTTAAAGAAATTCTTCCTGTCAGTAACTTAAAATCACTAATATTTGTTTCTCTTTTGCTTCATTTATTTGGTTAATATTTCTACAGTGTGCTAAGTTTTAAAATAATTGGGTCACGTTATAAGGCCATAATAAATAGTGATATAAATAAAATATAGGATGGACATAAAGTTTGTGTGTAGTTTAAATTAGTTTACTAATTTATATATTAAGTCACCAAACAAGTGAAATTTATGTTTAAAGGTGAACTTGAAAACAAAGAAACAGTTTTTAAAGTTTTTATGAAGTGATTCTTGGATGTATATATAATTTTCTGTATATAGGAGAAAATGATCAGATTTCTTTCATTTGGATTGCATCTGAAGGAAGGCAGATTAGGGCAGTGATTCCACACAGTTTTAATCTTTTGCCAAAGTCACAGTGATGGAGAAACCTCCATTATAAATGTATTCTTTTTGTATAGGAAAGGTTATTTGTATAATTGTTTTGAGTAAAATTGAAAAGTGAAATGAAGGAATTAGGTTAAGGATATTTTTTTAAATGTAATGAACTTTTTGGTAAGAGCTTTTATTTTAATAATCTGAAGATTGAGATATACCATTATGTATACAAGGCTTTGTTCTCTGTTTAACCCTTGAAAAGTATATGTCTTGGCAGCTCTTATTAGAGTTGGTCTGTAAAACCTTTAGTGTCTTAAATTTGTAGTTATTTATGATGGTTCTTAAAGTTTTAGTTTGTTTAATTATGTCACTTTTTGTTAAAATGTTTATATGCCTGTACCCTATACTATTAACTCCCCAAGGGCAGGACTTTTTCCATATATTCTGTATATAGTAGAATGGGTGCTTTAAGAATGCCAGTAGTAATGATGTCTTGTTGGTTGGTTTTTTACCATTGAATAACTAACCTCAGCTGATGACACCTCACAAGTCAGTTAAATTTACTTTCACAACCACAGATTGTCCTATGTAGAGTCTTGGAAATGTGTGCTTTTGGTCAGAAGAGAACTTGGACATAAAAAGAACATCTGCTTTTTCCATCTAGCAGGGGGAAAAAGTCTATCTTGGAGTAAACAAACTTAGTTTCTAGGCATTTTGCTGTTACTAGAGATGACCTTAATAGACTCCCTTATCCACTTTGTGCTTAAGTGTCTCCATCTATATTACCAGAATAATAAGATCTATGCTCTATACTCATAGGGCTATTGTGAGGATAAAACAAACTATTAGAAGTTCATTTTCTTTGAAATTATTGGAAGCCCTAGGCGATTAGAGATACAGTCTGCTTTCTTTCTCTGTTACATTAATATGATTGTATTCATCTAGTTGTCTTGCTCTTAAGACTGCTTTTTGAGGACAGGTTTAGTATCTTATACATTTTCCTGTATCTAGTGCCTACTGTAGTGTCTGGCTTATAGGAGGCATGTAGAAATAATCACCTAACCAATAGGTAAATTTTGTTACTAGGGAGAGACAAGAAATCTGGTTTCTACTCCTGCCTTTGTTGCCATATAGCTGTGATAATCAACTGAGACAAGGTAGTTAGTTAACCTCTCTGGGCTTTGATTTTTCTCCTCTGTAGAATAAGGGGTTTGGATTATATCTGAGATCTTTTACCTCTGTAAAATACTAAGCTAAGGCTTTAGATAACATTACTGGAATTGTAATTTTGGTAAAATGCTGTGTTCCCAGTACTTAGGACAGTACGTGCCACATAGTAGGGACAATAAGTTCTTGTTTCAGGGTTGGGCGCATGGCTCACATCTGTAATCCTAGCACTCTGGGAGCCTGAGGTGGGTGGATTTCTTGAGCTTGGGAGTTTGAGACCAGCTTGAGCAAGAGTGAGACCCTGACTATACTTTTAATAAAGTAGAAAAACTAGCTGGTGTAGTAGTGCACTCCTATAGTCCCTGTTACTCGGGAGGCTGAGGCAGGAGGATCTCTTCAGCCCAAGAGTTTGAGTTTGCTGTAAGCTATGATAACACCACAGCACTCTGAAGTGAGACTATGTCTCCAAAAAAAAGAAGTAGTCTTGTTTCATATATAAACAAAAGAACAGGGGATCTGCCTCCCTCTTGATAAGTATGTAGAGTGGATGGTAATGGTTGAATTTTTGAGCCCCTTAGTCTTGTTTCAGATGTGTTCTTTGGATTTTGAAGAATGAGAAAACTCAAGTTTTACTTGTTTGTTTTTAAATAATATTATTACATTCTAATTTTCTGAAAGTCCTTTCCTTTCTGTTTATTGATGCCTGAGTGACTGGGCCTGACAGATGAGTAAGTGATCCTATGTAAAATCAGAACCAGGAAAACTCTCTGACCTGGGGAGTGTGCTACACTTCCCCAAATAGCCTCCATCTACATGTGAGTGGTCTCACCTTAATAGCTCCTCATCCCTTACAGGGTAGGAACTAAATCATTGAGGTCTTTCCCTTGAGCTCCTGTGTGTACTAACGTCCAACTGTGCTAGTCCCAGCTAAAAGGCAGATGTCAATGTATAACAGTCTGAAAGGCTTTATTTTTGACTTGTTTGGATGTCTGCCTTGCCGGAACTTCATAGAGGTCCGCAATGTGCAGAGTGTTACATTACTGTTGCACTTTCCCTTCATTTTAAATTCATCAGTGATCCAACAAGAACTTGAAAGCACTTATGAACTCAGTATTGACATGGTAGAGGAATACCTGAGGAATATAAAATTTAGACAAACAGCCTATAGTTCAGCCAGGGAGATAAAAATTGTTACTTGTGAATCAATGAAAATAGAAGACATCTTATAATAGTCACCTGCACAAAGTATTGTAAGTAATGAATGCATTAGAGCTTTATAAATGGGAGGATTGAGTGGAGTATTTGGGAGAAGTGGTGTTTCCCATTGTGGATGAATAGATTGGGAGCACGTAGAAACAGGTAGATTAAAAAAGAGGAACAAAAGAATAATAATACCATTTACTATGTTGTTAAGTGTAATATCTTTTCTGTTTTATGAAAGAGAGCTCATATTCAGATTAATAGTTGAGGATGGTTTAATACACTATGGAGAAAATGTTAAAACATCATTAAGTCTGAGTAAAATTATTTTCAATAACTGTATTAGAGGAAGTTAAATTGTATTTATTTTATTTTCCTGGGTATGAATGACAGAGAATTAATTTTAGTTATTTTTCTTAACATCTTAGTGGTATAAGTCTGGAAGAGTCCTCTAAGGGACATCTAATCTACTCTGGCATCCTGCTTATAGGCAGATTCTGAAGTAGTTTCCAGACATACTGGCTGCTCTCTTGTTCTTCGTGTTTTCTAGGAAAAGAGATTCCACAAGTTTCTGTGGTTACCCACTCCATTGTTTAGGAAAGAATTGGATTCTCAAAAGTAAAATTGAGAGCTGCAGGGCAATTGGGTTTTTATGTTTTAGAGAATGTAATTATTAGAATTCAGAATAGCTTATTTGCTTTGAACTACATAGTCGCTCATAGCAAGCGCCTATTCAGCCACATTGAAAATCAGAATTTTCTTTGACCCTGGCCAGGATAATATTAACATCCTTAAGCCCAAAGAATTCTCATTCTCTTCATTTAACAAGCATTTATTATGTTTCTACTCTGGGCCAGGCCCTCTGCTGCTTACTGGAATCCAAAAGTACTCTCAGCACCAGGGGAACTCCCAGTCTGATGAGGATGGTGGCAGTTATCTGTGGTGCTGGAGTCTCTGTTAGCACTTGTGTAGAAGGAAGGCAGAAATTGAGAAGGGAAGTAGCATCTCTTCAGTGCTCATGTGCCTTCTTGGCATATGCCAGACCCTTTGTAACATATCCTGAATTGCAGCTCTGGGAGGTAGGTAGTGTCATCCTAGGAATCTAAGGTTAGTGAGATTTAATGATTTGCTTGTGGTACACAGGCAGAAAGAAGCAGAACTAGAACACAAATCTCATTCATCTGTAGAGCACATGCTGATTTACACACCAACACGCAGAGGCCCTCTTGAGCAGTGAGTCACCTTTTTAGAGTCTGGTTTTACACTTCATGTTGTCAGACTCTGTGGGAAATGAGCCAGTTTGCCCACAGTCTGAATATGGACCAACAATCTCATATTTCCCACATGGCAGCTTGATTTTAATGAGAGAAGTGTGAGGGGGCCAGAGGAGAATTTTGTTTGAGGTGACTTTGAGACTTGGTGGAGGGTGGAAGATAATTTGGATCGTGCATGATTTAGGCCCATGAATGTACTTTTTCTTCAATGAACCACCCTCAATCCTGTCTTTGTGTAGGCAGAGAGGAGCAGGCTCGAGGTTTCCAATGTCATGTTATAAAACCAGGAAGGAAGAAATCTTACTTTTCTGGTTGGGAAGTGGGGAATGAATGAAATTACTCCAATAAGTATATCAGTGTTACTACTAAGAAGTTTACTTTTTTTTTTTTTTTTAAATATTATCTCTGTGGTGGCACCTGTGGCTCAGTGGGTAGGGCGCTGGCCCCATATACCGAGGGTGGCGAGTTTGAACCCAGTTTTCTGGCCAAACTGCAACAGAAAAATAGATGGGCATTGTGACAGGCGCCTGTAGTCCCAGCTCCTCGGGGGAGAGGCTGAGGCAAGAGAATTGCTTAAGCCCAGGAGTTGGAGGTTTCTGTGAGCTGTGATGCCACAGCACTCTACCAGGTGCAATAAAGTGTGACTCTGTCTCTAAAAAAAAAAAAATTATCTCTGTAAACTCTTGTATTTGGTAATTGGTGCTATAGGGAGAGGATTAGAGTTTATCATTCTTTCCTATGTTGTGATTTTTCTAGACTTTACCTAATGTTTTTCAGAATCTGTGCTTATATTTTTCATTCAAATCTTTGATTAAAATGATACACATAACCAGGGGGCCAGACTCAAAATTTTTAAACAGGGGGCCAGTTCACTGTCCCTCAGACCATTGGAGGGCCGGACTGCGGGCCCTGGATAAGTCGGCCACACCTGGCTGGCCGGATAAATGTCCTAGGTGGGCCGCAAGTGGCCCACGGGCCAAGTTTGAGGATGCCTGCAAGGCATAACCATTATTATTATCTGGTTTTATCTTTGAGAAGAGCCCCAGAAGTTATCAGGTCCCATTCTCATTTTGCAGATGTGAAAACTGAGGTGTAGAGTATGATTTGCTCAAGATCACAAAGCTAGCACAGGTAGTATAATTTAATGGTTATTTTTATGTCAACCTTACTAGAACATTTTTTTTTTTAATTAGCAAATTATTTGGAAATGAAGTTTCTGTTAGCTACAGTAATACTGGTTTGGATTCAGATGATTCTATTGTGAAATTTGAAGTTCATTCTCTTAAAGAGGCACTTTAATTACCATAGGATTTTGAATGTTAATGATTTGAAATTAAGTTAAAAGCTCTAGTTTTGATATGGTCTAGAGCAGTGTTTTTCAACCTTTTTTATCTCACTGCACACTTAAACCTATAGTTAATCTTCCACAGAACACTTAAATTATGTTGACCAAAAAAAAAAAAAAAGAAAGAATATACTTAAACTGTGCTTTGAACTTCTTTCAGAAATATTTAATTAATGCTCTTTAAAAATTTTCATGGCGCACTGGTTGAAAATCAGTGGTCTAGAGGGTCATTCATGCATTTTTCCCACAGTCTGTAGAATGAACCTTCAGTCTGGTTCTTTAAGGACAATAGGTAAATGAGTGTTTTTGGAGACTAAAAGATAAAGTATAAGTCTTGTGTAACCCTTACTGCGAAGTTCTTACAATCAGAATTAGGCCTATACTGACACTTGGCCTACGTAGAGTTTCATGTTTCAAGTTTTTGTTCATTTATAGGTTCATAGATTACAGGTAGGAAAACCACAAATAAAAGTTTTAACTGAAAAGAACTTCTTAAAAAGAAATACGTTCATGAATTTAAAGTGGGAATTAGTCATTGTGTTCTTAAATATTGACTCTTGCCTGGGCCAAGTAATCTTTATTCCTAAGTACTGCTTCAGGCCATTGCCTTCTTTAATAACTAAGGCATTGTGCTTTAGTTTGAGCATGTTCTATGGAATTTTGGCAATGCATGCATCCTCTTTCTGCATCTTAGTAAAAGCATGAGTAAATATTTTTCCTTAGCTTTGGTATTTTTGTAGCTTACATTTTATATGAGCCAGACTAATATAATGTAATACCAGGATTACATAATTTAAGACGTCAGGATTGCTTCCAGGGCTATGAGATAAAGTCTTCATTTATTAGGGGGTTTATAAGCATTATTTGTTGTTCATTCAATACCTGTAGAGAAATGCTTCAGAGCTATTTTTCAAATGAGAAAATGGAGTCAAAGAGGTTAAAGCCAGAGGGAACAGTTTCTTTAGAACTTGGATAATATTTTTTTATTCAGAACTTTGTCCTTGTTACTATTGATTTTAGTAATGTCTAGTCTAGAAATTCCAGGAATTCCCAACTATTGTTACTACATATAGAACTTCCTTTTTATAAAATATAATCAATAAAATTTTTTCATTGAATACTTATTATGTACCTTGGCACTCTCTTATGTACAAAAGTAGTTTATGATGTGGTTTTAATTTCAAGGAGTTTATTATTTATTGAGAGTTAAGACCAACATGTAAACTGGTTTAGGAAATATGAATATCAGACTCTCTTTGGTACTGACTTAAGAGGTCAGTACCTCTTAAGGGGTAAGAGGTCAGTACCTCTTAAGGGGTAAGAGGTCAGAGGAGGTTGAGTTTAGTAGCATAACAAAGATTTACAGATTGCAATACACATTGTATGTATCTGAGAAAATGAGATGCAAATTGGACTAGGACAGAGAGGACATGGTGGAAGTATTCATTCATTCATTTATTCCTAGAGCAAGGATTCCTCCACTACCTTCTCTGAAAGCACTGCTCTAGATCCGAGGCTGTATTAATAAGTAAAATGGACGTGTCAAGGAAACTAGTTTGGAGACATTACACTCTTGGACCATACTATTCCATGATAAAATTATTATTTTAAGGATCATTTGAGAAGTGATTGCATTTTGTGTCACTGACTGATGGGAGCGGAAAATATGATACAAGGCCCTGGAAGATATTGCTTATGAAAAACTAGTTCTCTCTGTAGATCAGTGGTTCTCAACCTTCCTAATGCTGCAATGTATTTTCATTGTTACAAAGGGGTCGTGACCCACAGGTTGAGAACCTGTAGATTGTTAAAGCATGGTTCTAGCTTGGCGTGATTATTTTAGTATTTATTTGTTTTGTCATTTTTACATTGAGTAGTGACTATTTTAAGGATTAATATATCCTAGGCCAGGCATGGTAGCTCACACCTGTAATCCCAACACTTGGGAGGCTGAGGCGGGTGGATTGCCTGAGCTCACAGGTTCTAGACCAGTCTGAGCCAGAGCGAGACCTTGTTTCTAAAAATAGCAAGGTGTTGTGGCAAGTGCCTCTAGTTCCAGCTACTAGAGAGGCTGAGGCAAGAGAATTGCTTAAGCCCAAGAGTTTGAGGTTTATGAGAGCTCTGACACCATGGCACTCTATCAACAGTGACAATGTGAGACTCTTTCTCAAAAAAAAAAAAAAATATAAATATATATATATATATGTATCTCCTATATTTTTAGGAGTTAATTTCCCTAAGAGATTTAAAGATATTTAAAGAGAAATCAATTTCTCTGTGTGACAGGACTTCTCAGAACATTTTGGGATATAGCATGCAGTATTTCTATTTCCTGAAATTTGACCATGGATTGAAATGCCTTGCTCTTTCTCTCTTTTCACTTCTGCCTCCTCTTTCCCTCTCTTCTTCTCTTTCATTTTCTCAAAAATCATCTATTACCATCTTGTAGTCCATCAGATATAGTTTGGAGGATAGTGGCTGTGGGGATACTGATTAAGGAAGGTGAGAGGAATGTTTCTTTTGTTTTTTTGAGACAGAGTCTCACTTTGTTACCCAGGCTGGAGTGCTGTGGTGTTAACCCAGCTCACAGCAACCTCAAACTCCTGGGCTCAAGTGATCTTCCTGACTTAGCCTCCCAAGTAGCTGGGACTATAGGTGCCTGTCACAATGCCCACCTAATTTTTCTATTTTTAGTAGAGACAGGCTCTCACTCTTGCTCAGGCTGGTCTCAGATTCCTTCCAGAGTGCTAGGATTATAGGTATGAGTTACCATGGCTGGCTAAAATGTTTCTGATTATTAGGAGAAGCACCATCAATGAGAAAGAAAGATATTCATTTCAGATATATCTTAGCAGCAATAGAAAGGCTTAGTTTTAGTAACAATTAAATGTACTATAAATTCTCCCAAATTATATGAGAAAAATTTTAAATTGTGTCCTACAGATAGAGGTAGTTAATACATAAGAATCTATGGAAATTTCATAGTTTGAGACCTTTTAAAATCTTGTAATAATTAAAGTTCCTTCTTTGTGAGAATGAACTTCCTATTATACATTAAAATCTTCTACCATTTTGTTAGAAGATAATTTCCATTTTCTCAACGTCTTCATTTTTGGTATGGGGAAAGCAGTGCCTATAGCATGGTTAATGAATTGATCAGCAAACTGAGCACCTAACCTTAAGGGACTAAAGTCTGTCATTAGTATGTGTATGGAGGTTGGAGGGCAGATAGGGACAGGGGAATAGAGTAGTAATTAGTTTTGAAATACAGTAGGTAAGGTTTTAGGATCCCTTTGTAGGGCTGAGTTCTTTATCTTTGGATTGCGTGGCTTGCTAATAAATTAAGCACCATACTCTCTTCATTACTTATCCCTCCCCCTCAGTAAGTATCTGCTAAATATTTAAATGTAGGCTTGAAATAATTCAGACTTACAGCAATTAGAATGCTTTTGGCTGCAAGTAACAGAAAACTCAAATTAAAATTTAAATAAGGAAAACTTACCCGTATATAACCAGGAAGTTTTTTTTGTTTTTTTTTTTAGAGACACAGTCTCACTTTATCACTCTTGGTAGAGTGCTGTGGAGTCACAGCTCAAAGCAACCTCCGGGCTTAGGAGATTCTCTTGCCTCAGCCTCCCGAGTAGCTGGGACCACAGGCACCCGCCATAACACTCGGCTATTTTTTTGTTGTTGTTGTTGTTGCAGTTTGGCCGGGGCTGGGTTTGAACCTGCCACCCTGGGTATATGGGGCCAGTGCCTGACTCACTGAGCCACAGCACCGCCTTAACCAGGAAGTTTTAAGGGAGATTTATTAATTTCAGGTTGATAACATCATCAAAGACCCAGGTTTTTTCCCACTATGTTTCTAATGTGCCATACTTGATGGATTGGCTTGGGCCCAAGCAAATTTCCTTCATGGTTACAAGGTGGCTGCAGTTCACAGTGGTAGTTGTCACATTCAGACACTACAGCATCTAGGAACAATATCCAGTGGTTTTGTGTCTCTCTTACATTTTAAGAGCAATAGCAATTATTCTTGTATATGTTCTGTACTCTATACATTTTGCTTTGAAGTTGTTGGCCAGAGTTAACATCTTAGCATGTCCCAACTTAGCCTTGGTGAGGAAAATAGGTATACCATAATTAGCTTAGATTAATCAGGATTCTCCATTTGGGCCTGGGGTTGGTGCTAGCCCTCCCTAAAGCATATGACTACTTGGAGAGGGGGTGAATACCCATCCAAAAATGAAATTTCATTAAAAGGAAGGATGGATGTTGATCAGGCAACTATTGATGTTTGTGCTTTATTCTTCTAGGGTATCTAAAAACTGCAGATATGTTTTCATTAAGAACACTGACTTACATAGGAAGATAGTATGTTTTTTTTTTTTTTTGAAGGAAAATGCCAGATGGCAGTATTTATGGTTTTATTTAAACACAAATAGAATGTGCACATGAGGTGTCTATTCATTTTCTTTGCTGCGCAGCCTGGCACTGGGATTGGTGACTCTGGTGGCCTGCTGGGGTGCTCTTTCCACAATGGCTTTGTGGTTCTTGGAGGAAACACTGTGAGCAATCTCTGCACAGTAAGATTTGTTGTACATCAGCAGCACTTCCAGCTCCTTGATGCTGTGGATGAGGAACATCCAGAAACCACTGGGCAGCATATGCTTTGTTTTCTTGTTGCTCCCGTAACCAATGTTGGGCATCAAGATCTGGCCCTTGAATCTTCTCCGAACCCTATTGTCAGAAACCTCCGGGTTTCTGCCAGTTATGCTTAATTTCGACATATCCGTCTGACTGGTGCTGGATAAACTTCTTGGTCCTCTTTTTGACAATCTTTGGCTTCACAAAAGGTCTGAGGGCAGCCATGATGCCTAATAGGAGATGGTGGCCACCTCTGTAGGCAGCACCAAGGAAGAGCAATAATATATGTTTTAATAGTATTTTAACCTAATAAGAAAATATATTTATTTCCTTCATATAATTTTAAAAAGATATGGAACAGTGCAAATGTCTGGATATATATTTCTTTTCTCTTGCCTTGGGTAGAGTGTGGTGGCATCATAGCTCACACCAACCTCCAACTTCTGGGCTTAAGTGATTCTCTTGCCTCAGCCTCCCAAGTAGCTGGGACTATAGGTGCCCACCACAATGGCAGGCTATTTTTTGGTTGTAGTTGTCGTTGTTTGGCAGGCCCGGGCTGGATTTGAACCTGCCAGCTCTGGTGTATGTGGCTGGTGCCTTAGCTGCTTGAGCTACAGGTGCTGAGCCTTGGATATATATTTCTATATAATTCATTTCTATAAGAAGCTTGCATTACAAAAATTTCACCCAAGATCAAAGTATATGTCTTCATACATGATTAAAGTTTTGTAGAATTTTTTTAAATTAAATCATAGCTGTGTACATTAATGCAATTATGGGGTACAGTGTGGTGTTTTCATATATAATTTGAAATATTTTCATCAAACTGGTTAA
>NW_003852419.1:1891792-1911024 GCF_000181295.1 Otolemur garnettii | reverse complement strand
ATATCTCCTTGTTTTAAAGCAGATCTCTAACAATCTAACAGCGTTAAATTGTTTTTTTTATTATAAACTCTAATTCTCTTTGGAATTTGATTTATATCTTACAAGATTGATTTTCTTCTTAAAAGACCAAATGACGTGAAGTTAGATGATTTTGGAACTTAGTTATTTTTGATGGGATTTTTGTGGCTTCTCAATTTAGTCACTTTTTCTTTGCTAAGTTTCTTTTTTTTTTTTTTTTTCTGTTCTGAACTGAAAATGCTTTGTTTTGTACATACTGACTTTGTAGAGGTGGAACTTGAGGTTATCTAGGGCAAACCAGCTGGGCTCAACAGAAGATGGTGTAAGACTAGCTTCATTTGAAGGGAGATAGTAAGGGGGATCCAGTTGCTAAATTTTAGAAATTTCCCACTCCATAAACACAATTTTAGAGCCCTCCCTTGCCTTTGGACATATTTGTCTTTCTTGTATTTATCTCTATTCTTCTGTTCTGAACAAATGATTTAGATAAATGTAAATGGTCAGTTACCTACTTCCTCCTTAATTCATTTGATTCCTTCCTTTGTCCTATACAGTGAAAGCTCTCCTGTGACATTGGTTCCATTTCTGTAATTGATGTCCTATTTATTTAAGTGATCCAACTTTTTTCTTCATCGTTTGTTTAGCATGTAGGTTTACTAGATTTAAGGGTCTGAGTGCTGATGGGATATTTACAAAATATGGTCTAAATCCTTGAAGAACAGTGGAAGAGGGGGCATAAGACTTGAACTGAACTGTGAAGAAAGGTGGAAAGCTGTAAGTACTCTACAGACTCATTTCCTCTTCTCAGGGCAAGAGCCTGTGTGCTCCCCTCCTCCCATTTTCTCAGTTCACTTCCACTGTGTAATCGCACCTTTAGCAGAGGTCTTTCTCATGCTCTTAAGACACATGTCCTTTCTTTTTTAATTGAGACAGAGTTTTACTTTGTTGCCCTCTGTAGAGTGCAGTAGCGTCCTAGCTCACAGCAACATCACTCTTGGGCTCAAGTGATTCTCTTACCTCAGCCTCCCTAGTATCTGGGACTACAGGTGCCTACCACAATGCCTGGCTATTTTGTTTGTTTGTTTGTTTGTTTTTTGTTTAGTAGGTTAGGTCCAGGTTTGAACCCACCAACCCTGGTGCACGTGATGGCGCTCTAACCACTGAGCTATGGGTGCCCCGCTGACACATGTCCTTTTTAAACCCTTTCCTTCTTCCCATCTTTCAGTTCTTCCATTAAGGCAGGAAAATCTCACTCACTTGTTTTTTTA
Organism: Otolemur garnettii; assembly: GCF_000181295.1. NCBI lineage: Eukaryota > Metazoa > Chordata > Mammalia > Primates > Galagidae > Otolemur > Otolemur garnettii. The sequence continues at coordinate 1,909,738 of NW_003852419.1, read as the reverse complement.
TCTTCTTTCTTTTGTTCTATCTGTATGAGAGTAAGTGATTTGGTTCATAGCTGATAAGCACAGAACAGTATTGATAATGTGCCACCCTTACCTGTATAGTCAGGTTCCACATAACAACATTTTAGTTCATGATGGACTGCCTATGTGATGGTGGTCACATAATATAATGGAGCTGAAAAACTGTCACCTACTGTCATTGTAGCTGCCCTAAGGTTATAGCACAACAGATTAGTCACGTGTTTATGGTGATGCTGGTATAAACAAACCTACATCTACTGTGCTGCCAGTCATCTGAAAGTCTGGCACATACAATTATGTACAATATCTGATAATAATCAACAGCTGGTTTATGTATCACTGTATTATATACTTTCTATCATTATTTAGAGTATACCCTTGCTTATTAAGTAAAAAGTTAACTGTAAAATAACCTCAGGCAAGTCCTTCAGAAAGGTATAACAGAAGGCATTGTTATCATAGGAAATGACAGCTCCATGCTTATTATTGTTCCTAAAGACTTTCCAATGGGACAAAATGCAGACGTGAGAGACTGGCATTGATGATCCTTACCTTTTAAAATGAATTTACTATAGCTTAATTATACAATGTTTATAAAGTTAGTAGTAGTGTATAGTGCCATCCTAGGCCTTCACATTTTCTCACCACTTATTCACTGACTCATCCCAGAAAAACTTCCAGTCCTGCAAGCTTCATTCATGGTAAGCGCTCTACCAAGTATACCATTTTTTAATCTTTTGTAGTTTGCTTTTACTGTACCAATTCTATCTTTAGATACATACATGCTTACAGTTGTGCTACAGTTGCCTACAGCATTCAGTACTGTGACATGCTGTATAAGTTTGTAGCCTAGGAGTAATAGGCTATCCTGTATAGCCTACATATGTAGTGGGCTTTACCATCTTGGTTTGTGTAAGTACATTCTGTAATGTTCATACTGTGTCACAGTTGTCTAATGATACATTTTTCAGAATGTATCCCCATCAAATTTCAGGTGGCTATATTTGGAATTAAATTATGTATACTAAAAATACAATGTCATTGGTGATAGTGAGACACTGTGGTGAGTATCCAGTTTTCCCAAGAAACTTAGCACAGATTATCTTTTTCATGCTTTAATTAAGCCACCTTTACTTCAGACTTCAACATTTCAGGGAAATAAAAGAGATTCTTTCAATGATTTGTTCTCTTGTTTTGATTAGTTACCAATATTGCAGTAGCATAGATTTTAATTTTTTAATCATTATAAAAGCATAATATTTCAGTCGTTTCAGTAATTTCTGTAAGCTACTGTAGTGCCACCATTTATTTGTCTTTGGAACCATTTATTTGCCATATGACTATTTATAAGTTGTTTCCTTTCCACAGGTGGCTATACCATTCTTAAATACTTGCTTCCTATTTCCAGCTTTGGCTACCATCAAAATTATGCTCTCATTAGTGAATAAGAGCCAAACTGGTTCCTGGCTCACAGAGGAAATTAAATTCCATGGGATCCATGGCATTTTCTGTTGAGGTTTTTTTATCTCTAGAAATACTTTCCTGCCCCTGGCCCCTATTAAATTGAAGTTTAATGATTTTTCAGGACCTTGTACGTAATATCACTCTTTATAGAAAGTTTTTATCAAAATAGCAGACATAATCATGTTTCTTGGTGCATTTTTCTTAGTCTTGAGCAACTGTGTGCATGATTTGATTTCTTAATTATGTTTTAAGCATCACTGTATGCTGGACTTAGTGCTGCATACCAGTAGTATTCAGAACAACCTATTCTTAGGGAGCGTGCAGTGTACTTAAAAACAAAGAAGACTCTAAAACCAACAGAGACAAAAGAATTAAGGAGCTGATAAATCCCTTTATGACATGATAGTAGTGATAAGAAGAGGAGACAATGATCACTAATTGGAAATTAAACATTATGCTGTTATTCTAGTCTAACCCAAGAAATAGGCATTTTGTTACTCTTATATATTCTCTCTGTGATATAAATGTCATAGCCTGTGTATTAGGAATACTTGGCACTATGATCACAATTTATAAATTTTTCTCTATTACTCAGGGAAATTCAGTGATTTTTTTGATGTGTATTCTTTATAATCAATATTTTATTATATAATTGTCAGTACTTTTATTCTTTTTTCAGAGAACAGTAACTGATATTTAGTAGTATTCTGTGTTCCCCTCTAATCTATACTTTTTGATCTCTTTACTTAGGAGAACGTTGGGTCTTTAGAGTTCTGAGTGCAATTGTGAGTTGAAGAAAAACACCCATGACTCCCAACTCTTTCCCTATGTGTCATCTCTCTTACCCCAGTCAGCCTTTTGTTGCTTGGGTCATCCCTGGTATCAGTACACATACCATAGATGAACTGTCTTTCTCTATCTTCAAAACAAATATTCTTCAACTGGAATTGTCTCCTCTTTTACTGCTGATTTTACAGGTTAGCTAAGTCTGGCTGAGACTGCAGAGTCTTCCAGAGTGAGGTGGATGATTAGATTATGCTGTGGTCTCCAGAATTCTATTCTTGCCTCTCCCTGTTTCACTTTTATTCTCTCTTTTTATGTCGAAAGTAATATATGCTTATTAAGAAAAATATGGAGAATATGAAAAAGTTAGAAGGAGTCTTTACTTTCTTCACCCAGATACAATCTTTGTTATCGTTTTGGTATGTTTTCCTGCCATTTTCTTTTTCTGTCCATGAGTGTTTAGTTTTTTGTAAGGTATATTTGTAATTATTCTGTATACACATAGTCATTCAGCCTCCTTTTTTCACTTATAGAAAGTATTTTTTATGTAGTTTTATAATCATTATTTTATCTTTTCATAAGTACTTAAGTAACATTCCTTACAATGGACAAACCATTGTTTCCTTGATAATTTCTCAGTCACCAAGAGTATGTAACTCGTCTTTAGCTTCTATTTATGTAATGTCGGCTTTCTTGACCAATTGATCTTGAAGAACATTTTCCGTGTGTCACCATCCTACTCAGTAGGCTGTCTGTTGCTTACAGTCTAAAGTCCATGGCCCTCAAAGTGTCTCTCTCCTTTTTAGAAAGCTTTTCTTTAAACAAACAAACAAAACCTTAGAAATACTCAGCCTTTTCGTTTAGTTTTAACCAACCACTTATTGAGCACTTATATTTCATCTAATTTTTTCATATTATACAAAATGGTTTAGGGAATATTCTCTAATTCAGTTTACCTCTACCCTTGTTTTTTTGGATTATATTTTTGGGATAAACTGTCAGCAGTGAAGATACTGGGTTAAAGAATGTGAAAAATGAAACTGCTATCCAAGAACTATTAAAAAATAAGATGATACCAATTTATGAATTACCAGTATGTATAATTTTCCTAGTAGTGAGTATGATTATTTTTTAATCCCAAGTTCAAGAGAATATATGGGGGAAATTAACATGTTATTTTAATTCACATTGCTTTTATTACTAGTGAGGTTGAAGATTGCCCACATTATTTGTTGGTTAATTGTATTTTCTTCAGCTTAGTTTTCAAGTCCCTATGTAAGTTAGACCTACACTTTTCACCTTATCTCCTATTATTCAAAACCTCTGATATTTATTAAACTCCTACCAACTGACTTCTCCCACCCCAGGAAATAAACACACTCTCATCAGGCTAATCTCCCTATTGTTCTTTTGAGTTTGGTAGGCTTTTCTTTTTGGTGTTTTTGCTCATGCTTTTTCCATTCCTGCAGTGCCTGTCCCTCTTCTTTTTCTTACTGTGTGCTGATTTTTTTTCATCCTTTGGGTTCAGGATGTAGTTTTTTGTATGGTAGTTTTCTTTTCCTTATGAAGTCTTCCCTGACCTGACTATGGCTTTCTTGAGAACAGGATCTGGGTCACACTCCTATCCCTTGTTCAGAGTCTGCATTACGTAGCAGGCAAGAAGGTGATATTGCTAAGAAGATGTGTGTCGAGATAGGCAGCCCTACACTTAACTTTTGGCTCTGATTTTGGGCAAGTTATTTAGTCCCCTAAGCCTCAGTTTTTTCATCTCAGCATCATTATAAAATGGAGGTGGCAGCAGTATCTGCTTCTAGAGTTGTTGGAGAGGAACAAATGGTACAATGCTTATAAAGGCCTAGAGTGGTGGTACTTAATATAGAGGAAACTCTCATTTAATGATAATTATTTTAAATTAATTGAACGAGTAAACGGGCCATCCCAGCCTGTGTTCTCCTTTTCCTTTGCATTCTTCCTGGCCTGCCTCAGATTCTGTGTACTATCTCTTTCTTGCATTGGTTATTGTGTTTTTTGAGAATTAGTTATGTACTCTTGAATAAATAAAAAGTTTTTAGGGAAGGGATTGTATTTTAAGGGTTTTTTTTTTTGCATCCTTGCAGCACTATGTGAGTGATGATTGAGAACAGTTGAGTATCTTTGACGGCAGTGAAAATGAGGGCAGTGCAGTGAGAGGACTTCATTTTCAGTCTTTATTAAAAGCTTTACTGAACCTTTACTAGGAAAAGTTTCTCCTAGGGCCTTTAAAAAATGTTTAGTTATGTTGCTTGTTCAGCCAAATGGAGTTAGTTATTCAGTAGAAAATGGTAAAAAGATCCAAATACCACCACCAGATTTCACTTTTCCATATAGTGTTTCAAAGTATCGTGTTCATTAATATTTGTGAAAAACCTATGGCTAATACCACAAGAAGTCATAAACTAAACCAGATTTTCCCCTTTTTTAACTTTCACATGACTTGGATTAACAGCAGTGTTACTCCCTAATTTACACCAAGCATTCTGAAAAAGCTGAAACAATGATTCATGTTTAGTCACTATGTGACTGGCTATTTTCATTTATTTAAAATATAAACACCGAAAAATATCCCGGATAAAGGTCTTCACGTATTTTAACTAGTGACAGATGCTATGATCAGTATTTCTACTTAAGTCAGGCATTTTTTACATACACCTCAAGCCTTGCAATTAAGCTTTATGCCTTTCCAAGCATAACAGTTAACCAATAAACCAAAATATCAGCCTGGTCTGGCTTAGCTCAGCGGTCTTTTGATTTCTTCCAGTCTGTTTGATGTGGCGGCTTATTGAGATTTATCTACTGAGCTGTTCATAGTTTGTAGGGCTGAGAGCGCTGGCTATATTATATAAGATTCCATTAGTGACAGAAAAGTGTAGACAGTCTCTACAGCGTAGATAGTTTAGTCAATTGTGCTGGTCATGGTTTTGTTGAAATTTTTAAGACTTGTCACGCTTTTTTATTAATACTCAATGAATTTTCTTGTTTACCAGTTCATATTGTAAGCCTCAAAACAGATGTAGTTTGGTTCAATTTAGCACAAAGTCTCTTCCTCAATTTGAAGGAGCAATCTCTATGCATATTTGAAAACTTTTCCGATTATTTGTACTGGTTTATCCACAGGGAACTAAAAATAGAAATTACTCCATAGTAATCAATCCTAAATGTTTGTGCGATTAAGTGAGTTAATGGCACACTGGGAGATTAGAAGAGTGCTTGGCACACAGTAAATGCTATGTGAATAGGTAAGCATCATTCCACTGTATTGTTCATCAGTATACCCAACTTTATAACATATAAGCTATAAAGAGTTTTTATACACTTACATATTCCTGGTAGGAATGCTTGATAAATATTATGATTCCCCATTCTCAATGGCACACTTGGAATTTGCATTCTTTATTTGCTGTAAGTCTCAAATCTAGTGTGAAGCAGAGGTGGTATTCAAATTCATATTTGAATTTGACTCTTAACTCAGTTTTTTTTTTTGTTACATGAAGCTTTTTTGTCTAGTCATATACAGTATTTCTAAAAGTAACACAGTTCTGCCAAACAGCTTTCCAGTGGTGTTTAATCACATCCTTTTTCCTGAGGAGCAAAATTACTTGGGTTTACAGTGCTGGAGATAAGAAAATAAGGTCATAGTGAAGGAATAATGAAATATATTCATTCTTTTTGACTCATTTGCTTCATATATTGAATGAGGAAAATACCTCATGGAGTTTTTGTGCGATTAAGTGAGTTAATGGCACACTGGGAGATTAGAAGAGTGCTTGGCACACAGTAAATGCACAGTACGTTTAGCTCTTGTTAGCATTCATTTCTCAGTGGGGTCTGTTGACTTGTTGCTAAGTGCTAGGTAAGGTGCTGGGCATTAGGAGATGAATAAGTCAAAGTGTTTACCGTCCAGGATCTCAGAACCAAGCAGGGTTGGTTGGTTCTGAGCAGTAGCATAAATGGTCCCTTATAGAGACATGCAAAGAGATATTTGGAAGTACAGAGTGGGGGTGAGTATGCATGGTCAGGGAAGGCTTCCTGTAAGAGTCAGAGTCTGAGCTTGAAGATGAGTAGAAGTTAGCAAAGTGAGGCAAAACTGTAGGAGAAAGGGGAGCCCACGATGGTGGTGAAAGGTTGATGTGAATACATTTCTTCAGTTCAGGACTTCTTGAAGACTTCATATGTATTATGTACTGTGATTCTCCAGGCATAGTGTTGAATGTTCATTTAAAATATTGAAACATGGAATCCTCTATATCAGCGGTTCTCAACCTGTGGGTCGTAACTCCTTTGTAACAATGAAAATGCATACTGCATATCAGATATTTACATTACAATTCATAACAGTAGCAAAATTACAGTTAGGAAGTAGCAATGAAAATAATTTTATTGCTAATTTTATTGTGGTGTTTGGGGGTCACCACCACATGAGGAACTATATTAAAGGGTCATCGCATTAGGAGGCATTAGGAAGGTTGACAACCACGCCTGTATATGGAATATCTTGTGAAGAGCTGTGTTTTAAAGAACACACTTTGGGAAACTGAAAAGAAAGGAGCATGAGTTCAGGTTAGAAATGAGGTGGACAAGGAGGATGGAGAGAGATGCTGATCAGAGAGATTAAGACAGTAGATTGGACAGGACTTGATCAACAACAAGGGAAGAAGAAACATAGTGGGATGCAGATTTGTGGCCTAGACAACGTTCAGGGCTAATGGGGCCGTTTATAGAGATGAAGACCTAGAGGAGGAGGAACAGATTGGCAGGGGAAGATACCAGGTTCAGTTTTGCACTTGTGTTTTGAGATGATATCCAAAGGGACATCCAATGGTACATATCCATTTGGCAGCTGGTTATAGGGAATCTGGGGCATAGGAGTGAAATCTGGGCTGGATGAAAGAGTAGATAGTATGTTATGCTAGGACAGTGAATGAGATCACCCACAGGGGTGAGGGGAGTCTTTAGGACGCATCAATATTTAAGTGATCTATAAAGGAAGGAGGATCTCTCAGTAGACATTATTTTAATAATCTGATATTCTTTAGGACATGTTTGTTCTTTTCGAGATCCACAAATATTTTGTTTTGTCCTGCTTTTCTAGAAAGTGCTTGAACCCACCCATGCAGGAAATCTACTTTGTGGGCTATTTCTCCTAAGAATCTGGGTAGTTGTAAAGGAGGCACTTCACCCCTATCCTAAGCTCTCTGAGGGAGTTGTGTGATACTCTGCCCAACCCTTCTGAACTCAGTGGGGGAGGGTGGAGCCATCTTGCATTGTTAAGTTTTTGAGTGTTAGGTCCTTAAATGTAACTGGAGAAATAATGAAAGAGAAGTATTCCACTGGATTAAACAAGTTCAATGGATTTTAATTTTCCTGATAAACTATTATTAAGAAATTGTTTTGGAGATTTACTCTCTGAGTAGGATTAACTACCCTACATTTTTCATTTGGGTAAGTAGTTCTTTAATTAGAAACCAAGATTTAGGGAATAGTTTCCCATTGCTTTATATAGTGTAGAAGGTATGTGAAACTGCCAAATGAAGGTTTTCCTCATGATAGTGAGAAACAGGGAAAACAAGAGGAAATTATAATATGTTGAGGGAAAGGATTCTGTTCATGCAGTGTACCTGCTTTTATCTTCAGTTCTCTGAGTCTATGGGGCAGGGTCCCCCCCACCCCTCTAAGCCTATTCTTGTCATGCCAAGAGTTGCATATTTCTGGCAAAATGTTCATTACTGGCTAAGAGTGTACAAAAAATCCTTTGCCAGAGAATTAAGCAAGCAGAAGTCTGTCAAAACAAATATTCTAATTTGAAAATATAGTCCTGTGGGGGAAGGGCGGGGGAGGGATGGACAGTGGAGGAGGCCGGGGCATGTTCTAAGGCTGATTATTTATTTCATAAGAATTCTATGTTCTGAAAGACTGTTGTTTGTAGGAATGCTGGAGGAAGCAAGCAGGATTGTGGTACATTCAATGTGCTGATGAGCAAGGGTGGATTTTCTGGGGATTTTTGGTTTGCTCTTGTGTTTGGTATATAACTTATTTGATGACAGCCTTTGCTAAGAGTGAAACATTTTGATAACAAATAGCCTTTTTAATTTAATTCAAGAGGCATTTAACAAAGCTTATGTTTACATGGAAAAACTCTCAGGCCTAAGGATATTAAACACTCATAAACAAACATGCACATAAATACCAGTCTACTTCACAAGCATTTATTTGGCTAGGAAATACCAACTTCATATAATTTCAATTTTGAAAGTATTTGGTGATGATTCAAAAGATCAAAACTTATTTTTCCTTCTTTTTCCTTGTAACTTAAAAAAGTCATTTTATAAATGAGTAAGAGTATGGATGGGATAAATTCAAGGTTTTTTTTTTTTTTTTTTTTTTTTGGTATATAGTTGGCCAAAACTCCTTTTGTAGAAGTTGCTCTTCAAGTTAGAGAGATGTAGGCTGACTTTTTTTCCCCTACCTGCTGGGATGTAGTTTAACCATATTAAAGTACAAGGATGAAAACTGTGGCATGCAAAAGTGGATTTTAGTTCTATAGCATTTCCTGACCATTATTTTCTGAGAATTTTAAAAATAAAATATTCTGCTTCATAATATTACAGCAAATGATCATACATGGTAAAATGTATTAGTAATAAAAGTTCTCAAAATGACATTAATAAAATATAGACGGTTTATTTTTATCTTCTGGCAAGTTTCAGTCACATTACTGTAAATAATTCACAGAACACATGCCTGCATCCAGAGCCCTGGGAGGAAGCCTCCTACTCTCCATTTCCCCCGTTTGATATACTTTAGTTACTAGAAGGAAGATTAATTGATGTAAAGTTTCTTTAATTTTCGTAATTGAAAAGAATAAAAATTTTTTGAAGGCTTGAAAAGATCATGATGCATCACTGGAATTTGCCTTTAGTAAATGTAACATTTGTTTTCTAAAGAATTATAACAACATACTTAAATTCCAGAACAGTAAGCAAAATAGCTTAAGTTCACTGACTTGAAAAAACATTCTTTTATACTGCACGGTTCTAAAATAAATACTTAAAAGAAACAGAGAGCAAGCCATTCTATCTTGGATTTCATTTTCCTTCAGATAGAACAGCTAGAACAAACATTCTTGCTAGTTAACATTGCCTGTGTTTTTATGAAGTTAATAACTGACCTGTCAATCACGCCCTATATAAATACGGTAGTTGAATGCTTTCTGCTTTAGAAGCACTTTTATTTACAAGAGCTGCCAGCCAAGATTTCCAAAGGACTCCACGGGCTATTTGCTTTGATCTGTTTTGAGGGCTGGTCTCTTTATACCTGTTGGTTTGCTCTTTCTGATACCTTTGTGTAATCAGGTATGGGGAGAGCAGATGTGCAAAATAAACACGTCTTAAGGAAACCAAGACTCAAGAGAAATCATGTAATTAAGAACCAACAGTTCTAAAACAGAGAGAGAGAATATTTTCTTAAACCAACTTAGTTGCTGTTATGACAAGAGAACAGATGTTGTGGTATTCAGCCCAGAGAAGCAAGAGCTTTTCTCTTAAACCTCAGCTTATAATGAATGGAGTTGGTGTTTGTACCCCTCACCTTTCATACTGTTGCTCGCCTTAAATTTGTAAATTGCTGAGATGTTGCAGCTCTTCTCAGTTGACTTTTGCCTTTGACCTTTTTTCATTTGCTCCTTCCCTAGGAAATGTTTACCACATGTCTCTATCCAAATAACTGTCTCTCTGTGGGAATAGTTACCTTTGCATTTTGGACTGGAAATGCCTTTTAATGTTTAAGGCAGGTTTCAGAAAAGGTTGGCTTTTTGTTGTTTTATGCTTTTGATTTGGGGTTTCCCTCCAACACTGAGGGGAACTGGAAGCCAAGTTTATCTTTGCATCTCCCAAAATGCCAAACATAGTACTCAGTGTATGAAAAAGTGGTAGAATTTAAGAGAAACAAAAGTTCTTTGGTCTCATTTCCAAAATGACCTATTTGAGTTTAATTTCTTTCACTTTACCATTAAATATTGCCCTAATAATTTCTGCGTATTATATTCACATACTACTTTCTGTAGGAATCTGATGTTTGAACATACCAGATAAGTTGTTAGCTTCTATATTAATTTGAATTTAAAAACTTTATGCTCCCCTGCCTTTTTTAAACTACAAATTTTGCCTTTACCATGTTTTGGGAGGAACTGATTTAGATTTTCAGGCCCTTGGAGTTGCTCACCCTACTGCTTTGGGGGAATTCTCTTTATACTTTTCTGATTGATTTTTCTGACTTTTTTTGGTCAGCAACTTTCCTTTATTGTACAACTGGCATGAATCTGAATCTTAGATTTTCTATGGAATGGTGCCTGAACATGTCCCAAGGGTTAGAAAGCAGGTCTTTCAGCATTTTCTCCTTTCTTCATTACTCAGAAAACTTTCAAATTCTAATATCTTAAAATGTTGTTACAGTTTACTTGGTTCCTTATTTAAATGTGGGCATCTCCATGATAATCAACAAAAGGTAACGTGCAGCCTTCCTTAGATAATTACTTGATAAAGTAAAATTAATTGGTAAATATTAAGGTAGAGTAAAGCTTGGTTAAAGTCTGTGTTTCCTCTACACAGCCTTTGGGGGTCAAAGGTGGTAAAGCTCTGGCGTTGCCTGGAGCCAGTGCCAACTAGTGCGGTCCTGTTGCCTGTGTGGAGGCAGAAGCCTCTGGGGTATGAAACTGCCAGAAGTACATTTGAGCGTCTCCAGGCCTTTGATTGCAGAACTTTGTAGAAAGTAGTTAGTGGTACGCAGTAGCCAGAGATCAGACCAGAGAAGCAAGCAGGAGTAAACTAGGAACCACTGCGCCACAAACAGCAGAGGAGAAACAGCCTCTCCTGGTGATGTCCACAGGGACATCCTGAAGGTCCATACAGCTGCTGAGGTGGCAGATTAGTAAAGAGAGAGTTCCCTCTAATATTTTCATTTTGCATTCATCCAAGACTCAAATCCATAACCCTGTAATTAAATTTTTTGAACAAAGACCCTATTAACTTATGCCATCCAGATTGATGACTAATAGCGCTTTCTTCCAGCATCTGTAATGCTTAAAACAAAATAAAGACCCTAGACAGGTTTAGGGGATGGAGAGGTGAGGGAGTAGATACAGTTAGGACTGAGTTTGCCTTTCAGAAGTCCGTTTTCATTGCTGCTTAAGATGGACCTTTCAGTAGTTTCTGCACTTACTCAAGTATATGTGATTATCTGAACAATCTAAAACTTAGTCGCAGCGATGTGATTTTCTTTAAGTACCTATGAAAATATGTTGGTCTTTAGACTTTGGGCACATAGCTTTAAAAAAAAAAATCTCTCTTTAACACTTTTATGTGGGCAGTGTAGGCTTACGTGCAACTTTTTAGGACAGACTCAAACACAGTTCATTATGTTACTCCTTTGCCAAAGCTTCAAGTAGCTTTCCAGTATTTGAAAAATAAGGTTCAAATTCATTAGCTTGGCATTTGAGGCCTTCCACAGTGCAGCCTGCTGTCTACCAGAACTTTTTGCTGCAGCCTTCTGTTGTCCCCTATGCATCTCTGCCTCAACAGTGTCCTGTGCCATCCTCTTCCCCATACACTTTCTTCTTTCTCCTTCAGCCTTCCCTGCCCCTGGGAGAGGTCAGTCCTAGCTGTCCTTCAAGGCCAGGCTTCACCTACAATAGCTTGGGACCTCTTCTCTGCTTTTCTACATCTGTCAACATCCTGGTTAGTCCTGTCTCTTGTGAAGCCAGTCTTCTTGGAGCGTTCCTCTGTGGGCTCTCCTCTGCTACTTTGGCTTCTAGTGCAATGTTAAACCACTTCTATGGTGTTCACCATGCCAACCCTTCAATCATGTTTTGTTTTTTGTTTCTGTTTTTCTGTTAGTTTTTGTCTTGTTTTGTAAACTTAATTAAAAGTCGCTTGAGGCTTAGAATTTTATCTCACAAGTGTGTTACTCCAGAGCATTAAGCATTTAGCATAATGCTTAATGTACGTTTGTCAGTTGTTTGATTGGTACATGTCTCAGGCTCAGGGCTTGATGTATTGCAGTCTGTAAAGACAGGGAGCTATTTTCAGAACCACTGGGTACCTTTGTACCAGGTTTATTTTTTTGGCTTGTCAGCTTAGTAGTGGAGATGTTAGGCCTAGTCCTGTCCAGAAAAGTTATTTTCCAAATCTTTGCATGGACGGAATGGTGTTACAGTCACACCCTGGAGCAGTTTCACCTGGGTACTGCCAACTCTTTCTTAGGCAGATTGGCTGACCCAGGCTGAAGGGTTCCTCAGATCTCATTTCAGCTTTCTGGGTTACTTTTATTTTTAATTAAAGGAAAGCTTAATTTCTAAGACCCTTCTTGGACCGAAGGCAAGTGAATATTCATTAAATGTTTACTTTCTTGATTTTAATTCACTTTAGCAAGTGATAACTCAGGTGGGATTAGGGATTATGCTTTGACAGTGATCTGACAAGGTCCTTGTTCACATAGTTACTGATTTTTCCAGTATTAACATTTTAGGTATAGCGTGAAGCCAGCATCCTGATGTCTGAACCATATAAGGAACTGGTTTTCTTTTAATTTTGTGTTTTGAATTTGAGGAAGATGCATATGCCAAGACTTTTTTGACTTTTGGGGGACTTTTTGGAGACTTTAGTGCTTATTAACTCATTTGGTTTGAAAGTTACTGATAAAATTACTACTTTTGCCAGTTTTCTTAAAAACCCTGTTAGATTAGTGAATGTCTTGCTCTGTCTGACACAGCATGCTTTAGGCTTCTAGAAACTTGAACCAGTCTCTGAGAAGAGATTTTAATAGTTCATTATGGACCTGTGTATATAACAATCAATTCCTCACTTTTGTATAGCACTGTTTGATGCAATAATGAGCCATCATCAGATTTTTTACTTCTTTGTTATTTTGATTTTTAACTTCTAGTCTGTTTTCTCTTAATAGAAGTTTGGCTTTTGGGAAGTGGGCTTTTTCTCATTCACTGTTGTATCTCCAGTAGCTAGGGCAGTGCCTGACACATAATAGATGCTTAGTAAATATTTGTCAAATTTATGAATAAAGGTCTACAACAGGGGATGTAAGAATTTCTGTAAGAGCACATGAGCAATACATGTAATTTGGGCTTGAGGAAATCAAGGAAGACATTTGAGAGCAAGAAAGATCATGGTTAAGAGGAAAGATACAATATTTAGCTGGAAAAGCAGAGTGGAGGTGAGGGTGAAAATTTGCGGAGTACAAGGAGGTGAGCAGGGGACCTTGTCAGCAAACCTGGGAACAAAGAAAGTATCTTTAGCACAGGCATAATAGGATTTGTTTGGAGAATATACTACAGCTGGTTTGGAAATAAAAACTGAAGACTGGGAGATCTTTGTGTTTGATTGAAAAATTTTGTTAGAATAATATAGACTAGTGGTACATTTGGATTTCACGAACTAGCAAAAATTGAAAAATTTGAGGACCAACATAATAGAGTTGTTAACCTATTTAGTTTTTTAAATAAGGAAATTTAAAAAAGAAATACTACCTGTCAGAATCATTTCATAAATAAAGGATATTTTAACATACATAACCACATACACATGCATAGGAATCACAAATGAATGTTAGATATTTAAATGGAATACTTTTAGCTTTATGAGAAATTTATTACATTGCCTTAATTTTTCTCATTTTCTTCATGAATGAGCACTGGTATGTGGTCTGATACCTATAAACCAGTGATCTAGGCTAGGATAGAAATGTTGGTGATTGGAATTAAGATAGTGGCAATGGAGATTGAAAGAAGTGCGTAGAATTGAGAGATAGGAGGTAGATTCAGCAGAACTTGGTGATTTCAAAGTCCTTGCAGATTTCTTGTCTCATTTGATCCTGATGGTAACCATGAGAGGTAGTTTGGTTAGGTATAATTATTCTCTTTTAATAGATGAGACTTAGAAGTTAGGTGACTTACCTAAGTCACGTATTTGAAGACTAGCAGAATTGAAACCACTGTAGAAGTGATGCTCGAATCTTGATATGTGGCACCCCCTACGCCACCCCTTTTTGTTTTTGCGCACATTTCAGTGAAGAAAAGAAAAGGAATCCTGGGCTCCTTGTGAGTCATGTCTTTTAGTCAAAACATATGATGCAGTCTGTCCTTAGAATAAAACAATATTTTAGTCATGACTCTTTGATTCATCCTTATCTTGCAACATCATTCATTACCAATTCATGAACTTGACTAACCCTGTTTAAATTAGGCCAGAGGAGACTAAAGCTTCCTTGGCTGTATTTTCATTTTATCCTGTGCTACCCTTTGTCCTTTCTATAAATAAGCCTTGGCCACCCTATTTATGGCTTTTTGTTGAGAGGGGGAAGATGGTGAGGCTTTGTGTGTATGTAAGGATATTATCTCCTAGCACCTGGGATTTTCTCTTCCTTTTTTTCTTTAGTGTACTTGCAGGTTGAAGTAATTTGGTGCTTTATAAAGATATACTTTATGATGGAGTACTCTCTGTTGAAGGGCAAAGAAAGGAAGTGGAAGTGAAAAAAAAAGACTTAAAAGAGGAAAAAGTGAAGCAATAGCAATTTGAATTAGACAACAGGAAAAAAGTGTGTTAGAAGATATTTGTGGGCACTTGCAAATGCTTTCATCTTTGGTGTGTAGTTATAAAATTCTCTGACCTATGAAACATCAGTTTAATGGAATTAATTAAAAAATAAAATGGAATGCCTAAATTTACATATGAAAACTATAAGTAACTGTTCCTTCAATTAGCTTTTTTTTTTAGATTTTTGTATTATCTTTTTTGTAGGCTTCTTTCTGGCAAATTTGAAGATGGAAAACTATAGAATGACTTTAAATTGTTTCAGTACAGACTCAACCACTAGCCAGTGTATTGTAATTACAACTAAATATGAGAAATTCGACTTCCTTTTCCAAGAAGGAAATACACTTACTAAAGCATCTGCACCTATTTGTATGTGAGTTCTGTTAGAGAAGTGTCTGTTTTCACTACTAGAATGAGCACATCAAAAACAAGTATTGTTTTGTTATAATTTGTGGACACAGCGGGGAGATCAGCCTTCTATGTGTATACTACCACTTTCATCTCCTTTAATCACCTTCCACACTGGTGTGTGTGTGCATGTGTATACTCAGAGCTAAAGTCTTGAACTCATCATAACAGAAGTGCTACGTACCTCACTACAGTCACCTTCGAAGTACTCCCCTTGGAAAGTTATGCACTGACTCCAGTGCCTAGTCTATTCTTTAAAGCAATTTTGGAACTCTTTCTGGGATGGCCATTAGAGCTGTCATCGTATGAGGTCTAACAATTAAGTTCTCAAACTAATCTTAGAAAAAGTGCTACATGCCTCCCTGCTGAATATCACAAGAGTCACCTTCAAAGTACACCCCTGGGCTGTATGATGACTGAATGTGTGTTTAGCCATCCTAACCATGTTTTTTCTACCATTGGGGATCAGTCCATTCCCAATTTGTAGTTTTCTTCCTGGCCTTTGGTTCATACACACAGGTATATAAAAACTAGTGTTTGATTCCTACAAAGTATAGTTGTTAACATATTCAGAATACTATGTAAAATTTTTTAGGCAAACCCAAATTTAAATAATATTTTCTGTGCCTGCACTTAATGTATTTTAATAGCTATTTGTACTATAAGATTCAAAGTGAGTTATGATCTCTACGACTCTTGGATCTTAGTATCCAGGAATGTGTTGACCTTAATAGTAATTTACACTAATTTCTTCTCCATTCCTTTCATCTCCTCTTTAAAGTGGGAAAGAAAGGAAGAGGACTGTGTGGTCAGCCAGAGAACAATGTGTATATAATTTGTCGAGAAGGTACAAGGTTAGATTTGTGATTTGTCAATGTGTTCTCATTTCTCACAGTAATTCCACAAAGTAGGCACTATTATTCCCATTTTATAGAAAACAAAATGGAAAGTTATTTAGTGAGGTTGAACATATCACCCAAGGTTACACTGCCACTAAGTAGAACTCTGGTCAGTCTCGTTCCAAGCCGTTGCTGTTTCTGTCCATCATGTTTCCTCATTCCCACCCCACCAAAAGATAATCTATGGAACATAGTGCTGAATTTTATTCCATGATACAGAAGCAGTCTTCTCTATAATAAAATATTGGGCATTTTATTTAAAAAAATTCCATGGAAAATACGCTTAATGTAGACAGATAAGTAGTATTTGAACTGTGGAATATCGTTACCTTTGTCTGAATGCATGGCATTATTTTACTTTAAATGTGATTACATAGTTAAGATGGCTTAACATTTGTGAGTTTTACACATTTTTAAGACTACTTGGAGGTTTACTTCATATACTTCAAATATTTACTGGGAAGTATCTTTGCAAGGTTAGGTAAAACATTTTACCAAACTTCCAGTTTCAACGCGTCTCTGTTGGGAAAGGTTAAATAGCACTGTAGAGTAGTCTTCTGGCAATCAAGCAGTTCTTGTGCTCAAATAACAGTGAATATAATTGACAGTCTTAGTTATAAGATCATAAAGTCAGAAAGAGTTACCACAGTGTGGTCAATATTTTGACCATAAGGAACAGCATGTAAAAGTTGGTTAGTTGAAAGGATTTCCTGCCTCATTAGTCACTATTGTGTCTCTATTTCTTTGGAGTCATAGCTGAATTGGAAAGAAGAGAAAAATCTTCTAATTTTGCATTTAGAATTGGTGTTCTCTAGGTTCACATAGTGGGAAGCATGTGTGGACAAGTCTAAACTAACCTGTCCTTTCTGCTGTGTTGCTTATTCAGAGGGGGCTTCATTAGTATCCTGTTCTTTTTGGCCTGCTCTCTAACCCTTGTTTGACCAATTATAGCGTTTGTTGTTTCTTTTTTTAACTAGCAGAATTATTCTTTGCATTGTAGTAGGAGAGAGATAGAGAAAGAAAGAACTACAGTCATACCAAGAAGTAGCTGCCACCTAAAATTTATAATAAGCAGAAGAAAAATAAATATTTTTACAAAAAGGAGTCCAGTGGAAGTAGGTATACTATTAGGTATACTAATACTATAGTATTAGTACTATACTAATTTAGGGACCAGATGAAAACTTTTTATAAAAATCAATTAACAGGGAGGTGAGATCAAATTAGTTACATGAAGTAAGAACAGCATGGTATTTTTAAAGGAGCAATCTGCAAAAAAGTAAGAGCTCTAGAAAATTAAAAATCATGATAGCTCGAATAAAACTTTCAGTGCATAGAATAGAAGACAGAAAAAGAACTCTTTCAGAGATTGAACTAGAGATAGAGAATGGAACCTGGGAGAGAAGAAATTAAGAATAGAAGATGATTATTATTATGATTATTATTTTGAGACAGAGTTTCACTGTGTCACCTTTGGTAGAGTGCTGTGGTGTCACAACTCACAGCAACTTCCAACGCTTGGGCTTATGCGATTCTCTTGCCTCAGCCTTGCATGTAGCTGGGACTACAGATGCCTGCCACCGTGCCCGGCTATTTTTTTGGTTGTAGTTGTCATTGTTGTTTGGTGGGCCCGGGCTGGATTTGAACCCGCCAGCTCCGGTATATGTGGCTGGCACCCTGGCTGCTTGAACTACAGGCGCCAAGCCAGAAGATTATTTTATTTATTTTTTTTTTTT
>NW_003852419.1:1856506-1891306 GCF_000181295.1 Otolemur garnettii | reverse complement strand
GCCGAGCCCAGAAGATTATTTTTGAGGCAGTTCAACATCCAACTTACAGGAGTTCAGAAAGGAAAGCAGAGAAAAGTGAGGGCAGGAAATTATCAAAGAAATAGCACAAGAAAATTCCTAGAACTAAAGGATATGGGTCCAGTACAGTGAATGAAAAGTGATTCACACCAAGAGATACCATCATGAAATTTCTTCAGTTTTATAGAGAGGACAATAGGGTGGCACCTGTGGCTTAGTGGGTATGGTGCCAGGCCCATATACTGAGGGTGGTGGGTTTAAACCCGGCCCCGGCCAAACTGTAACCAAAAACAGCCGGGCGTTGTGGCGGGCGCCTGTACTCCCAGCTACTCGGGAGGCTGAAACAAGAGAATCGCCTGAGCCCAGGAGTTGGGGGCTGCTGTGAGCTGTGTGAAGCCATGGCACTTTACTGAGGGCCCTGAAGTTAGACTCTGTCTCTTAAAAAAAAAAAAAAAAAAGACTTTACAGATAGAGGACAATAAAAAAGAAAACAGTTCAGAAATGGAGAAGTAAGGATCAAAATGACAATGGGCTTAGAAGTTAGAAGTTAATGGAACATTGCCTTCAAACTCTGAAGACACAATTTGCTTCTTATTCTGTATTCAGCTAAACTATTAATCAAACTTGGAGATAAAATAGAAAGAACATACTTTTATCAGAAAGTTCTCTTTTAAATTAAGGACAAGAAAAATAATATTTCTCTCTTTCTCCTTGCAAGACATAAATGAATACAGTGTCTAAATATTTTTTAAAAGCTAGTTGCCAAATGATATTGTTTTACACAACTACATTTCCTACTCCTCTAAAACAACTCTGTGTACTATATGTATAATTTAGTATTTGCATATTAGATCTAGGATGGATGGGATGGGATTTCTTTTACTACTGACTGATTTTTAAAAATGAACACATATTAATTACTATTAATAGAATATACTAAAAAGAGACCTGATTTATTTTTTCATTTATTTAAAAAAAATGTAGAAAGTGCATGTTGTCTGTCTCTTCTGCCAGGGTGCTGTAGGAGATATAGTTGAAGTAGCAAACACAGTCTCAGCTTTTGAAGGATTTTGGATTTGCCTGTTAAGGGAAAACATGCATGGCAGGCAGTGGCTCCCAACCATATTCAAAGTCTGTCTCTGTGCGATCTTAATGTACAGGCTGTTCTTAGGGCCAAGCAGAGGGCTTTCCAGAGTCTGCAAAGAAGTGACAGCCTACTAACTTCAGAGTACTTAAAAAAACAGAATTTGTGAGAACACCAAACACAGGACCCTAATCTTGGAATGTCTAATTTAATAAATTTCATTTGCATTTATACAGAAACTGACATGCTTCCTGCTGCCAACCCCAGGGGCCAGAGGTTAGGGTTTTTAATAATAATCATAACAATAATGAGTTATACTTATCCTAGATTAGTTTTCTGGCTCTCCAAAAAACAAATGGCTAAGATATCCAAAATGTTCCTTTCACAGCTCTGCCAAATGCTGGCCTTTCCTCTCTGTCTGGAGATCTAGCCAATCTGTCGAAAATTATACCATTTTTTGAGTAATTCCAGGCAGTTCTTCAGAGGGAAGACTAAATCCTGCAATCTGAGATGGACATCCACTTAAATAGAGACTCTTTTCCATTTTTCTTCAGCTGAGGAAAATCACACTTTGCTTTCCATGTCTTATTTCTTCTAATGTTGAATTTGGGAAAATATATGTATACCAGACATCACATCATACCTAGTTATGGACAACATTATGTATTAATTAGGAGCGTAACATTTGCCTGGTGACTGCTTTTATTGTTTTTTGTTTTTTTCCTTACAAATAAATCTTGGTCTGAGTGTTCGCAGACTTAAAAAAAAACATGGGTTCACTGGGGAAACTAAAGCGTTTAGTCTGGATAAGAGCAAATATTCACTTTTTTGATTTAATTTGCATGGGAGTTAGAGGTTTTAGAGAGGGCACGGGATGGCTAGGGGTGTTCTGGTGTGTTAGTAAGATTCTCTTGATTTGAATACAGGAGAGACAAGAGACTTATTGGACCAAATGGAATTATCTGTGGTCCAGTGATCTCCAAAAATGCTTTGTAATAGCAGATGAATAGATTTTTAAAGATTAGTTTCGCTGGCAGTTTGCCTGCTCGTCTACCCCCTTTAAATTCAGTGGGTGGGCCTGGCTCAGTCTGAGTAGAAGTTCAGGTGGGAAACCTTAATCTGACTTGACCAGGCTGGTAGACAGCAGTGGAGAGATCACTATCTGACCCAACTATGGGGACACGAGCACCTTAGAAAACTGGACTGTCTGGGTCACAGTGTGCCCTCTGCTTCTTAAGCAGATACCTGGCACAGGAATAGTTGTATTATTGTATAATAGAAACCCTGAAATTTCCAGTGACTAGATTGGGAAACGTGAGATTTGGGTTCTAGTTCTAGTTGTCTCCAATCTTTATCTTGATATTGATAGATTCACTCAATTTCTTTGGGCATTTGTCTTCTTATCTGTAAAATGAAGTGATTATAGTAGTAGATTGTCTTTGAAAGTGCTCCTAGTTCTGGTAGGTTCCTTGAGGTGTGGGACTCTGTTGATACCTCCTCCTCAAATAATACAAATTGGCAAATTAATATTGATCTCAGGCTCGGCGCCTATAGCTCAACCGGCTAAGGCGCCAGCCACGTACACCTAAGGTGGCGGGTTCGAATCCCCAGCCTGGACCCGCCAAACAACAATGAGGGCTGCAACCAAAAAATAGCCGGACGTTGTGGCGGGCGCCTGTGGTCCCAGCTACTTGGGAGGCGGAGGCGGGAGACTCGCTTGAGCCCAGGAGTTGGAGGTTGCTGTGAGCATGATGCCATGGCACTCTACCCAGGGGGACAGCTTGAGGCTCTGTCTCAAAAAAAAAAAAAAAAAAATTAATCTCAGTGAAAAGAATTAGCAGAACAAAATGTTAGAATAGAAACCAAAAAATGTATGAAATACTGGATCTTGTGCTAAATTGATCTATTAATTTTTAATGAATAAAAGAGAAATTGTTAGGTGATTTCTTGATGATATGTTAGATGAGGCAGATGGTGTATTGTTTGAACTGTTGGTATGTTTAGTGCATGAACCTGGCTAAGATTTTAATGTTTGTGTGGTGCTCTTTAGAATTACCAATGGGAGTTTCTTTAATCCTGTATATATCTTCAGAGTCAGGATGATGAAGTAGGACCCTTATGATTGAGAAGACAGCCCATGCTTCACTGGGGCAGGATAATAAAGTGAGAAAGTAAGGAGTATGGATAGCTGTTCTGAATTGCACTTTATCTTATAAAACCTTTGAACACTACACTGGGCCTCTGCAGTTCGTTATGTGGTTTTAGGCCATGTGCCTGCTAGGTGAAGAGGAAGGCTAAACTGATGACCACCTACCTCAGCCGTGTTTCAACCAAAACAGCCCTCATTTCTCTGTTTATTTAATAGTACATTTTTTAATGTGGTAAAATACAGGTAACATAAAATTTGTTATCTTAACCATTTTTAAGGATATAGTTTAGTGGTATTAAGTCTTTTCTTCTTGTTCTTTTTTTTTTTTTTTTGCAACCATCACTACCATTTATCCATCCAATTCTTTTTATCTTATCAAAGTGAAACTCTGTACCATTAAGCAATAACTCCCCATTCCACCTTTCTGCTAGCCCCTAGTAACCATTATTCTAACTTCTATTTCCATGAGTTTGACTAGTTTAGGTACCTCATATAAGTGGAATCATGCAATATTTGTCTTTTTACATCTGGCTTATTTACAGAGACCTCTGTTCTGGTTACTATTTGCGAGAAATATCTTTTCTCATCCTTTTACTTTTGTGTCTCTAGATCCAAAGCAAGCATATAGTTGGATCATGTTTTTTAATCCATTTTGCCAGTCTCTTGTCTTTTGGACAGTTTAATCCATTTATATTTGAGTAATTGTTAATGAGGGACTTGTATCATCTGCCTGTTTTCTATATGCCCTGTGGCTTTATTGGTGTTTATTTCCAGCATTACTGTCTTCTCTTTGTTTAGTGTTGTTTTCTTTTTTTACAGTGAAATGTTTTAATTCCTTTCCCATTTCCTTTTTTGTATATGTGTATATTCTATTGCTGCTTTCTTGTGGTTACTTGTGGGGATTACATTTAACATTGTAACATTCTAATTTGATTTTGTACTACCTTTAACTTAAATAACGTTCAAAAACTCTGCTCCTTTACAGCTCTGTCCTTATCTCCTTTCAGTTACTGATGTTAGAAATGTATATCTTTATACATTTGTGACCAGAAATATAAACTAATAGTTGTTTTATTTTTGTACATTAATCTCTTAAATTACATGGAAAATGTGAAGTGTCAAACCAAAGTTACCATAATATTGGTATTTTATTCTAATAGCTCTTTTTTTAAACATGCTAATCTCTTAAATCGTGTAGACTACAAAAAGTAGAGCTATAGTCCAGAGTTACACTAATACTAGTTTTGTAATTGCCTGCTTACTTACCTTTATTGAGATCTTTATTTTTCATATGACTTAACATTGTTTTCTGTCAACCTTTCGTTTCAGCCTATAATATGCTTTAGCATTTCTGGCAGGGCTATCATTTTTAGTGATAATGAACTTAGCTTTTGCTTACCTGGGAATGTCTAATTTGCTCCCTCAGCTTTGAAGGACAGTTTTGCCGGATGTAGAATTCTTAGTTAACAGTTTTGTTTTGTTCCCTGTCAGCACTTTGAATAGATCAGCTCAGTGCCTTTTGGCCTGCAGAGTTTCTGATGGGAAGTCTGCTGATCATTTTATTGAGGATCATTTGCGTGTGATAGTTGCTTCTGTTTTGCTCCTTCAAGCTTCTTTGTTTGTCTTTTTGACAATTTGATTATAATCTGTTGTACGGTAGGTTTTTTTTAAGTTATCGTATCTGGAGTTTATTGAACTTCTTGAATATTTATATTCATGTCTTTCATCAAATTGGAAAAGTTTTAGCCATTATTCAGATAGTCTCTCTCTTCCTTCTGGAACTTCTACAGTGCATATGTTGGTTTGCCTACTGGCATTTGACGGGTCCCTTAGACTCATTTGCATTTCTTCCATCGTTTCTTTGTGTTTCTCAGACTTAATAATTTCAGTTGTCTTTAAGTTAATTAATGCTTTCTTCTTCCTGTTCAAATTTGCCTTTGGATCCCTATAGTGAATATTTTACTTCCGTTAATTATATTTTTAGCCTTAAGGGTTTTTCTGTTTCTCTTTAGGTTTCTGTGTCTTTATTGATAATTCCATTTTGTTAATACATCGTTTTCTTGACTTTCTCTGTGTCTTTTTTTAGTTTTTTGAGTACCTTTAAGGTAGTTATTTTAAAGTTGTTGTCTGAGCTGGGCGTGCTAGCTCACACCTGTAATCCTAGCATTTTGGGAGGCTGTGGTATGTGTGGATTGCTTGAGCTCAGAGTTGGACATCAGCCAGAGCAAGAGTGAGACCTCGTCTCTACTAAACATAGAAAAACTGGTCAGGCATTGTGGCAGATGCATGTAGTCCAGCTACTTGGGAGGCTGAATCAGGAGGATCACTTGAGCCTAACAGTTTGAAGTTGCTGTGAGCTATGATGCCATGGTATTCTACCCAGGCAACAGAGTGAGACTCTGTCTCAAAAAAAAAAAGAAAGAAAAAGAAAAGAAAATTAAAGCTTTTGTCTAGCAAGTCCACCATCTAGTATTTCTTAGGGACAGTTTCTTTTGTTTCCTTTGGCTGGCCATGCTTTCCTGTTTCTTTGTATGCCTTGTGATTTTGTGATTGTTATTGTTAAAGATGACATTTGAATCTCATGTTTTATAGTAACTCTGGAAATCAGATTTTCCCTTTTTTCTGGGGTTTGCTTATGTTTGCTTTTATTTTATTTTATTTTTATTTTTTTGGTTGTGGTAGGCTGTGTCTATGCCAGGGATCAACTTGAGGTGTTAGCTTATGTTTTTCTTGGGTCTTCTTTAAGCCTGTACCTTTCTCTGAGGGTGTATGGTGGGTTTCTCCATTTCTGTGTATATGTTGTTGCTTTTGAATGTTCTAGACTTTAAATGTCTGGCTCCCAAGAAAGGAAAAGAGAGAAATGAAAGGAAATTGGTAGGAAAAAAGAAATAAAGAAACCAGTCAATTGCCCTTTGGATTTCCTGGAAGTGGCTCTAGTCAAGTGGAGGAGAGGCTTGTAGCAGTAGGGGAGAGGTTTCGACAATGGCTGGCTGCCTTATATTTGCATCTCCCAAGATCAGAGCAGCAATCATTGATCAGAGTGCATAACCCCAAATTTTGGAGAACAGGGTCATTAATGTCCCACAAGCTCACAAGCTTTGTACAAGCTGCTTATAAAAACATGTAAAATTTCTCATGGTCTCATATAGAAACCAAAAGCAAAAACTTTTATTTGGGTATATGTAGACACACAGATACACATAAAAGCAGAATTGCAATTTGGGACATACACAAAGACTGAGGTGGTCAAAGAACAGAGGTTAGGGTTTTATTGGGAAAGAATTATTATATAAAATGTTGCAAAAGAAAGTTCATTGGCACTAGTGAAGTTTTTCAGGAGTTAGCAGGCTCTGATGAGTGAAAGTGTTAGGTAAGACTAGTCTTGGAGTCAAGTTAGGTTGTTTTTGGAGCTACCAGGTAAAACTGGTGTTAAGGTTATAGCAGGAAGTTTTAGCAGCAGACTTGTGAGAAAGTTCTTGGAACAGGCACTTTTTGCTCTGAATGTACCACCCCACCCTCCACTAGTCCCTTGAATCAGATTTAGCTGGACATGAAAGGAATAGTTCCAGTTTGTATAATCAGTTTTCATGGGTCTTAACTCTTACGTTTTAGCCTTTGTGACAGGTAGAATAATAGTTTCTTCAAAGACCTCAGGTCCTAATTCCTGGAACCTGTAAATGTTTACCTTATAAGGCAAAGAGATCTTGGTAGGTATGATTAAATTAAGGACCTTGAGATGGAGTGATTATCTTGGATTATCTGGGTGGGCCTGAATGAGATTACCCATATGAGGGATGCAGAGGGAGGTTTGAGAGACAGAAGAGAAGCAGTGTGACCACAGAGGCAGAGATTGGAGTAATGCAGCTACAAGCAAAGGAGTGCTGGCTGCCACTACAGGTTAGAGGAGGTGAGGATAAGCTGTCATAGAGCCTTTGAAGGACCCTGCTAACATGTTGATTTTGATACCATTGATAGTGATTTCAGACTTGTAGGCTCTAGAACTGTGAGAGAATCAATATAGTAGCAAAGATTAATTGTGTGTTCTTTATTATTAGCAACCCTTTTCTTTAGTATTACCTTTTTCACTGTCTGACTCAGTGCCTTCAATGGTATCACTGGGTTTCAGTTACAAATTGCTACATAACAAACCACCCCAAAGTTCAGTGGCTTAAAATAACATTTTATCATTTCTCACAACTTTATGGGTCAACTGTTCAGATGGGTGGTTCTTCTTCACCATGTGATGTCACATGGCATCACTCAGATGATGATGAGCACTCATCTGAGACCTCCACTGAGCTTGGGATGACCAATGTGACTTCACACTCACTTGTCTGGAAGTTGGAGTATAATTGACGAGGGGCTGATGGGGATTCTTTTCAGAGGGATAGTCTGAAAGGGGCTCCAGGAGGGTGAATGCAGTATCTGCCTTGCTTTTGAAAGCTTAAGGCATAACTAGCCCAGTATCACTTCCACTGTCTTCTGTTGATCAGAATAAGTCGCTGGCATTCTATAGTCAAGGAGTGGGGAAGTAGACTCACCTTATTAAAAGCGAAGGAGGCATGCACATTCAAGGGAAGAGTTTTGGGCCATCTTTGGAAATAAGTCTATCATAGGCTATTTAGACAATGATTATTGAATTAAACTTTTAGAGATTACTTGATTCTGAGATTTTTAGAGTTGATGGGATACAACAGGAACTGTTTTCTAAAAGTTAATTCCTGAGGAAAAAAAATCTATGCAAGCTGTCTACATAAGAATGTAGAAAATACAGCCACGATCAAGTAGTGGGTAGGGGGGGAGAGAGAAGGGGCCATTGCACACATGAGGAGTTCAAGAGATTCATCTTTACTTACTGAGCTGGCTGTATAATGAGTGGAAATGTGTTTTCTGGCCCATGCCTGGACTGGTGACTTCCAGGGAGAATGGCAGGGCACTTCAGAGCCATGACCTTTGTTTCACTTTCTTCCATAATAGTCAACTTAGAGATTCGTGAATTCTCCATCTCCAAACAGCTCCTAAAAAGAAAAGGATTAGAAAAGCAGCAAGTCTAATCATCAGAGAAATATAAAACCAAACCACCTTGAGATATCATCTAACCCTAGTGAGAATACCCACATCACAAAGTCCCGAAGCTACAGATGCTGGCATAGATGAAGAGAGAAAGGAACATTTTTACACTGTTGGTGGGATTGCAAAGTAACATAGCCTTTTTCAAAACTAGTATGGAGAATCCTCAAAGAACTAAAAGTACACCTTCCATTTGATCCTGCAACCCAGTACTAGGTATCTACCCAGAAGTTTAAAAAAAATTTTTTTTTTTACCATAAGGATTTTGCATTAGAATGTTTATCAGAGCTCAGTTCATAGTCAACAAAATGTGAAACTAACCTAAATGCCCATCAACCCATGAGTGGATTGATAAACCATGGTATATCGATACCATAGAATACTATTCAGCCATAAAGAAAGATGGAGACTTCACATCTTTTATGTTTACCTGGATGGAGTTGAAGAACATTCTCCTTATTGAAGTATCACAAGAATGTAAAACAAGTATCTAATGTACTCAATACTAATAGGAAACTAGCAGATGAACAACTACATGCTCACGTGAGAGAAAAATACAGCCACAATCAAGTAGGGGGTAGGGGGGAGAGAGAAGGGGCTTGGTGTGCCGTCACTTAATGGACACAGCGTAAGGTTATATGACACTTTCTGTGTGAAGTGCTCAATTACTACATGGACTTTACCTAACAAATGCAAATAATTTAACCCAATGGTTTGCACCCTCATATTAATTTGAAATTAAAAGAATAAAAAGCAATAAGTTGAGAAACTCTTGGCTATCTACTGAGGATTGGAAGGGAAACAAAGAAACTGAGAAGAGATCTGATTAGAGCCAGTGCACTTAGAATAGAGGCCTTGAGGAAGATGGCTTTCCTTCAACTTCTTATGTGGTTTGCCTAAAGATTATTAAAAGGATTTCCCCATAGAAGTACCATCACTGTGATTCCATGGGCTGTTGAGTGTGAGATTCTAACTGTGAAACTACTAAAAGCTCTTCTTTCTAATCACTCATTCTCCAGTTAACTACTCTAGGGGGAAATGATGGTGTTAGGCCAGTCAGAAGTGGGGAGAAGATTCCAAGAACAGAATCAGAAATTGTCCTTCTGGTGAGATTCCAAATCCTGATTTCTTTTTGTTAGTTTCTAGTATCTTGGCTTGCAAATTGATCTTCTCTTTGGAAGTGCGTGTGTGCGCTTTGTCTTTGTAGGTTTGTTTCCTTTTGAGAGGGGTATTGTTTTTCTCAAGATGGCTTGCTGTTTTTATCAGCAGTCACTATGGCAAGGAGA
The DNA here is from genome assembly GCF_000181295.1 of Otolemur garnettii. Classification (NCBI taxonomy): domain Eukaryota; kingdom Metazoa; phylum Chordata; class Mammalia; order Primates; family Galagidae; genus Otolemur; species Otolemur garnettii. Next base: position 1,881,699 of record NW_003852419.1, on the reverse strand, counting down.
CACAAATCCTTAGCTGACGTTTCTTCTCCTCTGGGACAGTTTTATAGACCAGAATCTAGGGACTAGCTCAGTTTCATAGTTTATTGGGTTTCCATCAAGCATTCAGTGTTTGTTTCCATCTAATGACCAGTTTTATGATGTTTGCTCTATGGCCTGTGAATAAGTCCTGTTTTTTGTTTGTTTGGGTTTTTTTAAACTAGGTACAACCTACACCGTGCAGTTCCTTGAGAAGAAGGAACTCCTGCATGTCTTTGCTTGTCTTTTTATACCTTTGTGTATCGCTCTGTTGATGCTGTTCTTGAGATGATTGAAAATGATATAGGCTGTGTATGTAGGATCTGGGGATTGAAAATACCTTCTTTTTCCTTTTAACACATTTCACCAGATGCTTTTTTATAATTGCATGGTAGTTATCATCAGGATGCTTTTCTTAAGCTCAGAAGCACGTGCTTTTGGTATTTTAGCTTTTTGTATGTGTGGCAAATCTTAAGGACAGGTTTTCTAACAGAAATTGAAACGTGATTTTAGTAAAGATTTTTCTAGGCTGTTAGATGGCAGGGTGGATTCAAAGTGTACTGTAATGGCCAAAGCTCAGATACTCTTAAAACTCAAGAATTAGACACTTGGCAGTACCAAGATTAACTGTGGAATGTGCAAAGGGGAAGCTCCTAACATAGCTAGAGTAGGGACTGTCTTTCACACATGTTTATAGCTCAGGAGGGGGGAAGTTGTCCTAGGATGGTGTCTTCAGTGCCCTGAAGGATCCTGTGGACAAACATGTCTTCAGGTACAGGAGCAGCACAGAGAATGTAACAGACAAAGGCTACTATGTTAAAATGGATTCAGATTGATAGGGAGCAATTCTTGATAAATTGTGAAGCGCAAAACAGATTATAGAACAATACATAAGGAGGAGAGTGGTGTAGGTGGATAGACATTAAACATTAGACTGGGGCTAAATTTGGGTGGTAGGTTTGTGGTTTTTAGATTTTTCTTCTCAGTATTCTTTATAGACTACTTTTCTTCAATTAAGAAGTAAGTAGTGCTAGAATAATTTTTATAAAGCTTTAAAAATAAAACAAAATGGTGCCAGGAAGTCATTTCATTGATTCGATAAGCCTCTATTGTCTGCCTGCTTTGTTCTAGGCCCTGTCTGGCCTCTGTGGAGTCCAGTGGTGAACAGGGCAGGTTGAGGAGTGCCTTGTTGGTTGACGTCACAGCCATGCTTGCTCCTGGTTCCTTATACTTGACTCTAGGCAAGTAGAGTTCTGCAAGTCGCTTCTGTGTTTTCCCAAGGGCGTCTCCTCAGGCTGTCCTTACCTGCTGAGATGGGGAAAAACTCACCTTTTGCATAATTTGACAGTTTGACTTTAAGCCCTCTTTATTCTCACCTTTTATTTTGTCTTGTTTGTTTTTACCTATGTCTGTGTGTCTTATCCCATTCACAATTTTTGATTATCTTTTTTTTTTTTTTTCTCCTTCCTGGGAGCCTGAACTTAACTTGAGGTTTGGTTTTACCTTTTTGGTTATCACTTCTATTGTTTTCATAAAGTTGCTGGGCTAGTTTTTGATTACACAGATAACAGGTTTGAATGCCTGTCACTGGAGAATTTACCCCCAGGGCTTGCTATATCTGTGGAGGTAACATATGAGCCTCTTTGATTGTTTGGGTAGACTCAAATTGAACTGTTTGTAAACCTGTGAGACAAGCTTTATGTTTGTGTTTAAGCAAATTTCAAACCATGTCAGGATACTCAATTTATTAACTCAGATGATGATTCTAAATGCTGTTAGATCTGTAGCGGATGATGCACTTAATGAAATTATTCATGCTTACCATCTTCGTCATAATTCCTCTTCTCCTTGTTTGTCTTAAGGACTCAGCCCTTTTGTTTTGCTTTACTTACTCAGCAACTGTTTATTGGGCACCAGCTGTGAACTGGGCATCATACTTAGTATCTGAGATACTGTGGGAAAAAAGAAGTTAGCTGTCTGGTAGGAGAAATAGGCAAGTAAATAGAAGTTCCGTGTATAAGCATGTATGATTTAATAAAAAAAAAAGTTCAATGTATGACATGCCGCGAGATGCTACGGTAGTGAAAGCACAGTTTGTATTGTAGAACTGAGGACAGGCACCTAACTCAACTTGACATCAGAGAATGTTTCCTGGAAGAAGTCTGCCTAGGTCGAAACTTGAAGTTATTCAGAATTAGTCTGTCATGAGGGGTAGGAATGGCGTTTGGGAGTGCAGGGGAAGAAGTGCTCCTGGTGGAAGGTACAACATTTTCTATTTGGCTAGATTATAAAGATGCAGAGGTAAAAAATGTTTGAACAACTGAGTCAGTTACCAGACTAAGGAGTTTAGATTGTGTTTTGGAAAGAGAACACTTACCACAGCAGAGAGTTAAATTGAAGAGGAGGCTGATGGGAAGCAAAGAGATTGAGTAAAAGAGATGTAGTAATGCAGTCGGACTTGGGGTGGCAGCCATGGAGATGGAGATCAGTAGATGCTTTGGAGGTAGGAACTGTAAGATTGCTGGTTGATTGTATTCATGGAGAGTTTCTGGGCTTGGGAAGTTGGGTGGGGGGATGGTTAGGTGGCAGTTGGATAGATACCAGTTCTTGGGAGAAGAAAAAAAATCATAAAGTATAAGTTTGAAGTCAACTATATTAGAATTTTTTTCTTTTCTGGCTGATACTTATTCCTTTATTGCAACTGAAATTTGCTAGCTACTGTTGTTCTAGTTAAGAGGAATATGAGGAAGCATAAGATATGGTCCTTTGCCTATAGAAATCTCTATTTGAAGTGATAAGGTACACATTGAGGGGCTATGTATTGGGAGCATCAGAGTAGTTATCTCTAGCCTAGCCCATTTCCTCTTGTCACATGTCTCCTGTTCAGAAACTTTCAAAGCCTGTAAGACAAGGTGAAGCTTAGTTTGGCATTCTCATTGCTAAACAGTTTTATACCAACCTATCTTTTCTACCTACTCTTGTCATGAAGTCTTATCATCCAGCCAGCTTATTTACCTCCCCCCTCCTTGTTGTCTTCTCTTTTTAATCCATTCTTGTCAAGTTTTAAAGACTTATCTTTTTTTTTTTTGAGACAGAGTTTCACTATGTTGCCCTTGGTAGAGTGCTGTGCCATCACAGCTCACAGCAACCTCCAACTCCTGGGCTCAAGCGAGTCTCCTGCCTCCGCCTCCCAAGTAGCTGGGACCACAGGCGCCCGCCACAATGCCCGGCTATTTTTTGGTTGCAGCCCTCATTGTTTTGGTGGGCCGGGGCTGGATTTGAACCCGCCACCTTAGGTGTATGTGGCTGGCACCTTAGCCACTTGAGCCACAGGCGCCAAGCCAGTAGTTTGAAAATATTAAATGGAAAATTCTAGAAATAAACAGTTCATAAGTTTTAAATATGGTGTTATAATGCCTACATCATGTAGACATTTTATTATCTTATATCCTTATTGCATTTTATTATTAGTTATTATTGTAAATCTCTTAATGTGCCTAATTTGTAAATTAAACTTTACCACAACTGTGTGTATATGGGAAAAACATTCCTGTGTACTGTGTTCGGTTTGGTACTGTTGTTGGTTTCAGGCATCCACCAGGAGTCTTGGAACATACCTCCCACAGGCAGGGGGACTACACTATGGTTTGCTCACTCTTTTATGTTGCACTTAGAGCTGCTGTGCATATGCTCGTACAAGCCTGTGGTACCCATGTTCAAGAGTTTATTTACTCTGTGTACCTGAAGTGGCATTTTGGAGTCACTGGGTAAACTTATTTCTGGCTTTCAAGAAAACCTTAAATTATGTTTCACAATTGTTATAATTGTGTAATTTTCATTTCCATTAGTGTCAAAAAGGTTCACTACTAGATATTGTCAGACTTTTTAGTCTTTGCCAATTTGAGGATATAAAATAGTCTCTTGGAGTAGTTGAGCATCCTTTTAAATGTTTTTTGGCCACTAATGTTTATCTTCTGTGAATTGTATTTTGATAAGTTTGCCCATTTTTATATTGAATTGTTTGTCTTTTGTCAATTCACTGGAGGTCTTCATATATTCTGAATACTGATTTTATAATTCGTAGACACATGCATACAAATGTTCTATTTGTGGCTTGTCTTTTTATTTTTTTAATTTTTTATTGTAAAAATTTTCAACATATCAAAATGAATAGTGTAATTAATCTTTGTGTATCTATTGCTCAGCTTTAGCAATGACCAACATTTTGCTAATCTTATTTCATCTATTTCTTACCCCTCCCCTTTAAAGGAGGTATTTATTAGGAGTAATAAATAATAATAATAAAGGAGTATTTATTTCCTGTAAATACTTTAGTATGCATTACTGAGTGATAAAGGAGTTTAAAAGAAATAATGCCATGCAGTTATCACGTCTAACAAAGTTAGTAATTTCTTAATAGTCAAAATTTCCTTATTGTCCTAGAAATATCTTTATATAGTTAGTTAGAATTAGGATCCAGACAACATCCACACACTGCATTTAGTCTTTTTAAGTTCTTGAGTCTTTTAAGTTTCTTAGTCTCTTAAGTCTTTGTTTTTCTGTAACATTATATTCTATTCTTCTGCCATTGATTTATAAGTGAAAGCTGGTAATTTTCTTATATAATGTTCAAGATTCTGGCTATGATTGAGTGCTTTCTTGCAGTTTACTTTTTGTTGTTTGTTTGTTTGAGACAGAATCTTATTTTGCCGCCTAGGTAGAGTGCTTTGGCGTCATAGCTCACAGCAACCTCAAACTCTTGGACTTAAGAGTTCCAAGTATCTGGGACTACAAGAACCTGCCACACTGCCTGGCTAGTTTTTCTGTTTTTGGTAGAGACAGGGTCTCACTCTTGCTCAGGCTGATCTCAAACTTCTGAGCTCAGGCAGTCCACCTGCCTTGACCTTCCAGAGTGCTAGGATTTACGGACATGAGCCACTGCTCCCAGCCAGCTTTCTTGCAGTGTTATTTAACTTGTTCTTCTATTCCCTCTATAGAAAGAATTTTGCTAAATGGAATTTACAGTTAGAGACTTTATTAAATTTAAATTTAGTTTTATTTTAGGCAGGAATACTTGATGGATAATATGTATGCTGTTTAATGCACGAGGCATTTAAAAGTAATTCCACTTTTAGTAATGTTAAGATTGATCAGTGGTTTCATGTCAGGTTGTGCCATCTTGATTTTTCCATTAGGACATTCCTTATTAACCGTTCACATAATAGTTTTGGCTATGATTTATAATCACTGCCTGGACCTATTATTTTTATTAGGGATTTTAAAATGGCAATTTTTCTAATTCTATTCTTTCTTCTCCCTTTATTGGCTGGAATTCTTCCAGAAAGAATATAGGAATATTACTTATTCCTTAATTTTTTTTAATTATTCCTATAGAAGAATATTACTTATTCCTATATTCCTAATATAGGAAGGGGTGAACAAATTACAAGGAATACAGGATAATTTTTTTTCTTTCTTTATTAATTTTTAACATATTAAGTTGCTATCCTAGCAACTTCCAGTGATGACCAATAACATGAATTATTATGAACTCATTGTTATTTTTTTATATATTTCAATCATAGTTATTTTAATTTTGATGTTTAAGATTCCATATCTTAAACTATTGTGAATCTAAAACTTTATTAAATTATTCTCCTTTGCTTTATCATGACTATTCTTGCCTAGAGCTTTAAAAGGGTCTTAGATTTTACTCTACTTGCAAGCTATTAAGTTAGCTTGGCACAATTTCATAGATGCTAATAGAAAACATGAGACACCTAGGTGAGAGATGAAGAGCAGTGTGTTACAACAGTACCAATACCCAGAGTATCAGCACTTTTGTGCCAGTGTCCTGAGCTCTAGTGCCCCCAGGGCAGTGTAAGGAGTTGTAGAGAAGGATAGATAATGGTATCTGTACAGTGGGTTGCTTTATAGGAAAAGAACTCAGTTAAGGAATATGAATCTTTTATAATGGGCAGTAAACATGTCTGCCCTTTGTTCCAGAGAGAGATACCATATCTTCAAAGGCTGTTTGTTATATAAAAATCCTTGAATAGAGTCTGGAAAAGGTCAGTCACTGCTTCACTTTGCAATATGTGTAGTAATGTGAGAAACTCCGTGACATCTGTCCTTTATTTCTATATCGTCTTTTAAAAATATTGTTATTATAAGGGATAGGGTCTCATTCTGTTGCCCAGGCTGGAGATCAGTGGCATGATCATAGCTCACTGTAACCCCAAACTCCTGGTCTTCATGTTTTGTAATTGGATGACTTCACAATGGGACTGACCAACCACAGGGTGTGCAAAAAGAAGTCTTATACCTCTGGGAGGCTTCTGTAAATAAGAAAGTATGGTCTTATTTGGGAGAGATATTCATAGTCATAAGAGGGCTACAGGAACTATTGGTGGTATCTGTCTTCTTTAACAATGGAAAGTCTCTTATGACCACCCCTAAGGTGCAAGTCACCATGTTTTAGGAGAGGGAGGCAAGTTATTAAAAGTCTCAGGGGCATACCTACTGCCTCCTAAAGCAAACATTTTGTTTACAATTTGGAGAGCTCCCTACATTAGAAGAGGAGCATATGTTGACAATGCTTCCATTGTGGCCTAACTACTAGCAGGTACCCTAAAGTTCCTCGTTCAGTCCAAATAATTGAATCTAGCTCTCAGTTTTGGAGAGACTGCTTGTGTGTAGTCATTCCAACCTGTCCTATTTGCCTGTAGTACCAACAGCTGACTGACATTCTACTGCCTTTTGCAATGACTGAGCAATGGCTACAGAAAAGGGAGACGAGTCCAGAGGTATTAACAGGTATTTTTTTGTAAGGGTCAGGTCCTAGAGCAGCAGTTCTCAACCTGTAGGTTGCAGCCCATGGGAACTGTATTCAAGGGCCATGGCATTAGGGTTGAGAACCATTGTCCTAGAGCCAAGGCCAGGCAATTTCTGTTAGACTTCTTGTAAGGTTATTAGGGGAAATGCAATCAAACTATGCTTAGACCCATCTGATAAAGGATGACAGACTCTGCATTTAGTTAAATTTAATGTGCTCATGACAATTTGGGAGAGCCCAGTAGAGCAATTTCCCTGGTGAAGATTGTTCTGTTTTCAAAAAATGGAGACCTGTAACATTATTCCGTCCACTGTCAAGCTTGTTCTTTCTCCACTGACTCAAAATCACCTGCCCCATTCCAGTAGTTATAACTGTACCTTTTTTTCCCAGTTATCCCCTACTTGCAACCATGCTTTTTGTCTAGAATGGTCAGATGCAAGAGAGACAAGGCATTTTTATAAAACTTACAGAGACTTATTATGTCTCCCATGGCCACCTTGGGAAGACTCAGCAAATCGTGTAATCAAGTAAGTGGTCATTATTTTATGATATAGGACCAAGTCAGTCCTCCAGGAGAATTCAGGTGGCTAAGGAGAATTAAGTTAGAATTTTCTAGGGGCCCTTTGGCCAGACTGCCATATGGAAGGTTTGCCATCTAGGCTGCCTGGAGTTGTCATTGGGAAATGTCATGCCAGAAATAGTCAGGGCAGAATTCTGAATTTTCAAAATATATTTTGTATTTTTTCCTTCATGCACTTTTAAAGTTTTGATTTCACTGAAATTTAGTTTTGTATATAGTAGGAGTTTGGAATCCAATTTTAATTGTGTCCATATGGATAATCATTTACAACAACTCTTTTCTCTGTGGTCTGTATTATCAGCTGTTTCACGAATCAAGTTTTTGTATGTCTGTTACTGTACTTTCTATTCTATTTTATTGGCTTACTTATCCATCCCAGAGTCCTAACTACCCAAGTTCTAGGATATTTTTAGCTAAGTCCTCCAACCTCGTTCTTCTTTAACATTAAATTTGTTAGTCTTGTGGCCCTTCATGTGTCTATATACCTTTTAGACTCTACTTGTCAGTTCACTTACTCCCTTTCTCTGTCTCTTTCTGTCACAGTTTTTCTTGGCATTTAATTGCATTTATAATCAATTTGAAGAGAATTTCATTCTTGAATCATTATTGAATCTTCTAATCTATAAGCATAGCACATCTCTATTGAAGGCCTTTCTTTATAGCATCTCCCCAATAAAAATATACCAATATAGAAAAAAAGAACTTTGACCTCCAAGTCACATCATCCCCCCAAATTAACCAAAAATGGATTGTCGACTTCAGTATAAAAGCTAAAACCATAAAGCTTCTAGAACAGTGGTTCTCAACCTTTGGGTCATGATCCACAGGAACTATAATAAAGGGTTGCAGCATTAGGAAGGTTGAGAACCATTATTCTAGAAGAAAGTATGACATATCATTCTTAGGTAGTCAAAGATTTCTCAGGCTATAGAAAACATGAATCATAAAGGAAAGAAATGAACTAATTATTGGACTTTATCAAAATTTAAAACTTTTGGCCAGGCGAGGTGGCTCAGTACCTATAATTGTAGCACTCTGGGAGGCCGAGGTGAGAGGAATGCATGAGCTTAGAAGTTTGAAACCAGCCTGAGCCAAAAGTGGAGACCTCCATTTCTACTAAAAATAGAAAAAAATAGCTGAATGTCATGGTGGGCACCTGTAGTGCCAGCTACTTAGGAGGCAGAGGCAGGAGGATCGCTTGAGTCCAGGAGTTGGAGGTTGCTGTGAACTAGGGTAACACCATGGCACACTAGCCTGGACAACAAAGTGAGACTTGGTTTCAAAGGAATAAAACATGATAAAAAATTAAAACTTCTGCTCATCAAAAGTCATTATTAAGAAAATAAGTTGGTAACCTGCAACCTAGAAGAAAGTATTTGCCATGTATATATGTGACAAAGGAAAAGGAATCTACTAATAAAAATGGTTAAAAATCTTGAGTAGATAGACTATTTCACAAAGGGCCATGCCAGTGAGCAAGTCATGGGAAAAGTGTTCAGTATCATTACTCATCAAGAAAACGCAAATCCAAATTACAAAGAGACATCACTACACGCAGACAAGGATGGCTAAAATGACAGGGAAAAAAGACAACAGCAAGTGTTCGAAAGGATGTAGGGCCACCAGAACTCTCACTAATTTGGGAGAGTATAAAATGATACAACTACTTTGGAAAACTGTCAGTTTCCTAAAATGTTAAACATATTGCAGTTTTATTCTCAGTTATCAATTCAAGAGAAATGAAAACATATGTCCACAAAAAGCTTTGTACAAGAATTTTATAGCAGTTTTACTCATAACAGCTAAAAACTGGAGAGAGCCCGTGTCTGTCAGTAGAACAATGAATAAGTAAACTTGTATATTCATACGATGGACTACTAAAAGAAAAAGAAACATTATTGTTTACATTGAATAATATTGATAAATCTCATGAACTCTATGCTGAGTGAAAAAAGGTAGAAAAATATATAGTATTTCTAGATGTGTATGGAATTCTTGAATGTGATAGAAATCAAATCAGTGGTTCCTTGGCAGGAGTTGGCTGAGGAACATGAGGGAACTTTATGGGATGATGGAAATTTGTGGAGTCTTAAGGGAGTGTGGACTACACGAATGTATGCATTTCTGGATCAGATGGTACCCTTAAGATCTGAGCATTTTGCTGTGTGTAAAATGTATTAGAATTTTTTTTAAAAAGTAATCTTCTGGGTCTCCATTAATTGGAGTTCTTTAATAGTTAATGGAGACAAAATATTTTCTTAAGTCCTGTATTTTGCTTGAACTTTTTGATCAGTTATGCAGTTCAAGGAACTATTTTGGGCACATTGGCAGAATTCAATAGTAGTTTTTATAAACATGGAAAAGGTAATCCTTACAGGTTCTAGGGAGATTGGATTTCCGGAATCTTACATGCCAGGTCTGTACTTCTGATAACCATGCTCCAAACCAGTGCTTCTCATTCAGGGGCCATTTTGTCCCACGGGGTACATTTGGCAACACAGTGCAACCTCCATAGTTGACCACTTCCCTACATTGACCACCTCCTTAAGTTGACCTAATTTTCATAGACCCAACACGCACTACATGTATGTACGAGTACACTAGGCCCAGTTCCTTACGTTGACCTCCATATGTTGACCAGTTTGTTAACGTCCTTTGGGTGGTCAGTTTACAGAGGTTCTACTGTATTTGTAGACATTTTGCTTGTCATGATTCCAGAGTGTCGGGGGTGGGGGGTGTTGTGCTACTGGTGTCTGGTGGATAGAAACCGTGGAGGCTGCTAAACATCCTACACTGCACAGGGCAGCCCCCAGAACAAAGAATTATTTGGTCCAAAATGTCGTTTATGCCAAGACCCACCCTAATCGCTGAAGTGGAATCAGTCTCAGTTGATCAGGTGTTAACTGTACTCATAGTTGAAATCAATTGTGGAAACTTGGCCTTCTTGCATATTACATATGTCTTCCCTGACAGAATTGAGTATCAATATTTGTAAAATACATAATCTTAAATTTTTAGATAAAAGTCCATGCATTAAGAACACTTCCAAAATCAAATGTGTCACTTCTGTTGATTGTTAGAAGATGCTGTTGTTTTTTAACTGCTACTTCATGAAATATCCAAACAAATGGTTATCTTACTGTTTTAAAAAATGGTTATCTTATCTTTAAAACAAATGGTTATCTTACTGTTTTATTATAAAATCAGAGGAAATAAATGATGCTAATTTATCTTTTTCCCCCTGCCTCCCTCCACAGAATGACAGGGAGAGAGTTTTTCTCTCGTTTCCCAGAACTCTATCCTTTTCTTCTCAAACAGTTGGAGGCTGTAGCCAATAAAGTGGACAGGTAAGGAGAGAATCAGGTGGGGCAAAATGAAACCAAGAATGTGAATTACTCTATTAGTCAAGATTTTCCCTCTAGGCAACTGTTTTTAATAACTCCCTTCCTGGTAACACAGATGGCTTTTTTTTTTTTTTTTTTTTTGGGTGAGACAAGAATTTCACTGCATTGCCCTCGGTAGAGTTCTGTGGTGTCATGGCTCACAGCAACTTCCAACTCTTGGGCTTAAGCGATTCTCTTACCTCAGCCTCCTGAGCAGCTGGGACTATAGGCGCCTGCCACAACGCCCAGCTATTTTTTTGCTGCAGTTGTCATTGTTTGTTAGCTGGCCCAACGAACAATGGGTTCGTTCAAACCTGCCAGCCTGGGAGTATGTGACTGGCACCCTACCCACTGAGCTACATTACCGCCTGGCTTTTTTTTTTTTTTTTGAGTACTTCTTTATAATTATATAGGGTGACCAGACGTCCCGCTTTTTAACAATTTGTCCCATGTCCTGCGGCGTTTTAAAAAAGTCCCAATTTTTGGAAAGAATGCACAAACGGGTGGGAGAACAGGGAGGGAATATACGTTTTTTGGCTGCCATGTGGCTATTTCACCAGAATATGAGTTTTATATTATTTTTGTTAATTTTATAATGTTAAACTATAATAATAACAAGTAATTGTTGAGAAGTGGTTATCGAGAACTGCTTATCAAAGTTTTCATTGTTGTCAGGCCTGGCCCGGCCCTGCCCTGCCCAGTCCCCTGCCCTGCCCCCGCCCCATGTTGTCCTGCTTTACAAATGTTAAAATCTGGTCACCCTATAATTATATCATGTTACTTGGCTTTCCGTAGTAGATTATACCTGAAAGGTTGTGAAAAATATAATGTAAAGTTTTTACATTTTATTTTATAGTTTTTTTTTGGTTTTGATTTGTTTTTTAAGAGTCAGAATCTCACTTTGTTGCCCTTGGTAGAGTGCCATGATGTCACAGCTTACAGTAACCTCCAGCTCTTGGGCTTAGGCGATTCTCTTGCCTCAGCCTCCCGAGTAGCTGGGACTACAGGTGCCTGCCATAATGCCCGGCTATATTTTTGTTGCTGTTGCAGTTTGACCAGGGCTGGGTTTAAACCCACCACTCTCAGTATATGGGGCTGGTGCCCTACTCACTGAGCCACAGGTGCTACCCTGTATTTTATAGTTTTAAGTCTTTTTAAATTACATTTGATAAAATTTCAATTTTTCGGTAGTATGTAGGAACTAACTTAGAAACTTAATAATTTCTTCTGTTCATGATTATTTTCTTCCTAGTATTTAAAAAAATCAGTGTACTTAAATACTGAGTTTGTTTAATGTGCACCTGTCATTTTTTATTCCTGTCCTGTTGCAGCTTGCCATTGCCAAACTGTAGAAGTTAGCTAACTAATCTGGATACCTGCAATTGGAAATGGTAGTGGTCTACCTGTGCAGAAAGGGCCAGTGACTATGGAAACACAAAGCAAAGCCAGAAAGAGGGCTTCCAGTCTTACCAGGGTTGATAGAAAAGTTCACCATTGTCTTTTCATTTACATCGGTTATGGAATTTTTAGTATGGACATCTTAGAACAGGTGCTTTTGTATTCTAGCAATTTTTGTACTTGATGTCCAGTAATTGTCTAGAATTGGAAAATAAAGTTATATTAATGAATTTTCCTTCTGTTTATGATGCACTTCTTTTTTTTTTTTTTTTGAGACAGAGCCTTAAGCTGTCCCCCTGGGTAGAGTGCTGTGGTATCACAGCTCACAGCAACCTCCGGTTCCTGGGCTCAAGCGAGTCTCCTGCCTCAGCCTCCCAAGTAGCTGGGACCACAGGCATCCACCACAACACCTGGCTATTTTTTGGTTGCAGCCGTTATTGTTGTTTGGTGGGCCCAGGCTGGGTTCGAACCCGCCGTCTTAGGTGTATGTGGCTGGCACCTTAGCTACTTGAGCCACAGGCGCCAAGCCTATGATGCACTTCTTCATATTAGTAGTTTATGCAGGGAGGCGTTTCTGGCCCTAGTAACTGCCTGTTCATGCCTTCTTAAATACATTTAGATGTCTAAGTTTCACATTTCTTCCACCTTACTACAATACGAAAAGCTCTAATCAAAACTGCAGACTCTAGTTAAGCAAATGATTAGCTTTGAGAAGAGAATTGTGTGGAAAAGCCTGGTCCACAAGTTTGCCAATAATTTTTCCCTATCATACTCATTAGGAAGATAAGTGAATGGAGAAAAAAATGAAAAAAAGGAGAACTATCTCCTTGATCAGAGAGACCCTTACTTCATATACATTAATTATTAAGGAGAAGAAATGTTTGAAGATAGTACCTTACTACTTAAATTTTACTTTATTTTATTTATTTATTTATTTATTTATTTATTTATTTATTTTTGACAGAGTGTTACTCTGTCACCCTTGGTAGTGTGCTGTAGCATCACAGCTCACAGCAACCGCAAACTCTCAGGCTCAAGTGATCCTCTTGCTTCAGCCTCCCACGTAGCTGAGACTACAGGCACCCGCCATAATGCCTGGCTATTTTTAGAGTTGGGGGTCTTACTCTAGCTCAGGCTTGTCTAAAACCTGTGAGCTTAGGCAATCCACCTGCCTCGACCTCCCAGGGTTCTAGGATTACAGGCGTGAGCCACCATGCCTGGCCTTTCACTACTTAAATTTTAAATCTTTTATGTGTAATAATTTTTTTCAGTGATATGGCAGGACCAAGTCATCATACAAGCATGTTTCTCTTGCTGTTGGTGTTGGAGAGACTCTACCCCTCCCCGATGGATGGCACTGCTTCTACTCTCAGCATGGCGCCTTTTGTCCCCTTCATTATGAGGTAGTTTCATGCTGTGGGGAAAATAATGGGGGTAGGTGTGGAGATTTATGGGAATGCTTTATTTTGTTCTTCAGAAATTTTAGTAGTTTTGTGGGGAGTGTTTTTATTTGTTTGCTTGTTTTTCCCTTCATTTCAAATTAATGCGAGAGTACAGATTTTTAGATTACACAGTTGTCACTTCCAGGGTTAAATTCCAGTTGAAAGAGCCTGTCACCTAGGAGGTGTGTCATACACGCTCACAAGGTGCCCCATAGGTGAGATTCCTGCCAAATGCCCTTCCTCCTTCTGCCAATTATCCTTCCACTTCCCTTTTTTTGTTTGTACTGTTTTTAGCTGGGGTCTTGTGAAGGCAGGGGCTGGGGCTTATCACCATTACTCCCAACTGGTCTTTAGTATTTCAGAGAAGGTATTTATATTGTGCGTAGAACCTGTGTATGTTTTCCTTGGAGCCCTGCCTAGTTGTCAGGTAGTGTTGATAGGAGATGCTGCTTTTGAAAAAGGTAAGCTGGTGTTTGCATTGTCTCTGTTTTGAGCCTGACCAGCAAGGGGCAGGCTTGGCCTTGGTGTATATCTCCTGTCCAGGGGTTCAAGAGGATTTCAGGACACCTGGCTCCTCACTCTGGAGGATTCTGCTAGGGATGAAATGGGTAGCGTATAGATGGCAGTGCCTACTCATCTTCTCTCCCAAGCTTAGAGTGCCTGAAAGAGAGCTGTGAATATAGAGAATGCATGGAATAAAGTAACTGCTTTTCTAGTTCTAGCAGTTGTTACCACTTCCTGTGTTACGTTTTTTCAGGCATCTGGTACCTTCGAATTATCTTGTTCATTTTGGATCAAAGACCTCAATCTATAGGCATCCAAGAAGTACTGAATTTTCTTATGAAATATTTCACAATCCTATCGTTAATTTTTACCTTTCTGCTTGCCTCTTAATAAAACAGCACCTTCGTTTTTAACAACCTACCAGAAGTCAAAATCACTTAGAGCAGAAGGATAAGAACCTAAACTCAAGAGAGTGAGTTTTTTATGTATGTGGTGTCCTGGGTTCTATTTCCTGGTTTCAGAGAGCTGACTTATGAGTTTTAATGTGAGAAACCATTAAACATGAGATCCTGGCATGTGATAGCTATAGCCATTTGTTTGTACCAAGCCCTGGCTGTGGCTGTGTTATCTTTGATCACAGAGATGACTCACTCAGACTGGTTTTTGTTTCCTGATACTCAAAGTTACCAGTTTCCCTCATCCAGGGTGATTCATTTTAGGAATCTGAGTGATAGTCAGAGGCCTCAAATTATTTTTTTCCATGAATAACTGGAAAGAACTAAGAACCATTTTCAGAAAGTTGATACAAGGGGTAAAGGTATGAGCACAAACTCACAGTGCATTAGAGACAAAGATTTGCTTTAGAACCTCTACATCTATATTGAGAACCTTCCATTTATGGAAGTTTTGTGCTAATCAGTCTTATTCATTGTATCCTAGATACACGATATAACTACATTGAAAGTATACTTCCAACCTGTTGTTTAATTAGTTTACAGTAACCAGAATGTTCATATGTTATACTCAAATTACCTATTGTATAATAAAGATTGCATTGATATAGAATATTTAAATATTGCTTTGAAGCCAGTGTACTTAGTGCATCATTTTTTAAACCAAAAGATGCAAAATAAGAAGTTTGTGATCATCCCGTCTATCCAGTGAAAATGCCATGGGTTGCTTTCTACCTATGTAAACATTAAAGGAGCACCACCAACAGCAGAAGTGCCATAATTGATATCTTAATTGGAAAGTAAATAGGTTCTGATCGAGTACCTGTGTGTTATAGAACAATGCTTCTCAAACCTTAAGATGTAAACATACTACTGCTCAGGTATCATATAAATTCTGACTCAGGAAGTCTAGGGTGGAACCCAGAGTCTGCCTTTTGAACAAACTCTAGCTAATGCCATTGCTGCTGGTTTATAGATCATACTTTAAATAGCAAAATTAAATTTGGGGTATTGAACTTAAACACCGTCAGAGCCACACAGAGATGATTTTAATAGGCTGTGGTAGGGTCATACTTGGTAAGGCTATTTAAGGGATTTAGTAAGATATAGATTTTGACCTAAGAAGGCAGAAAATGAGCAAGAAGGTGTTCAGAGCAGCTGGGTCAGTGGGAAGTAAACCCACCTTTGTTGAGCCCTGATGTTTTGCCCAGCACTGAACTGAGTATTTTGATTACTGTGACTTTGAGAACAGGTGTCATCACCTCCATTTTCTGCTGATGAAATTGAGTTTCAGAGAGCAATCCACTTATAGAGCTGGAATTTGAACCCAAGACTGTAGAGCTTTTCAAGAGTGTTAGATGTTGGCCAGGCACAGTGACTTGTCACCTATAATCCTAGCACTCTGGGAGGCCAAGGCAGGAGGATTGCCTGAGCTCAGGGCTCAAGATCAGCTTGAGATCCCTGTGAATACTAAAAATAGAAAAAAAATTAGCCAGATGTTGTGGCAGGTGCCTATAGTACCAGCTACTCAGGAGCTGAGGCAGAAGGATCGCTTGAACCCTGGAGTTTGAAGTTGCTGTGAGCTAGCCTGACACCATAGTACTCTAGCTTGGGCAACAGGATACGACTGTCTCAAACAAACAAACAAAAAAAGAGTGTTAGATGTCCTCTTTCTATTATACCAAAATAAGCAGATGCCTGTTTTGTAGCCAGTAACTTTAGCTTCGCTGGGAAGAAGGGCACATGAGGCCTGAAATTTATGCAACTGAGAGAGATGAAGAGCCTATATCCATAGTTGGTGCTTCTGAGTACAGGCTGTTTAAGTGGTGTGGAAGTAGTGTCCCTACCACTGGGGGGATATGCTCCTTACTTTGCTTTTCTTGTAGCAAAGGTGGCTGACTGGATTGATCTGCCATCTGTGATTGGGCACAAGTGGAGACAGTTGTCTAGGGTTATGGGCTTGTTCTGCGGCCAGATAGAGAAGAGGGCTGGCTCTTCTTTCTTGACCATCTTCCTTGGTGAAGTGGAAGAACCCTAGATTTAGAGTTAGAAAACCCAGTTTTGGGTTTCATCAACTTAGTACAAGATCAACCCATGCAACCCCAAAATGTTCACTGGGGAAATGAATGATAAGCAGAGTTTTTTTTTTGAGATAAAGCCTCAAGCTGTCCCCACGGGTAGAGTGCTGTGGCATCACAGCTCACAGCAACCTCCAACTCCTGGGCTCAAGCGAGTCTCCTGCCTCAGCCTCCCAAGTAGCTGGGACTACAGGCGCCCGCCACAACGCCCGGCTATTTTTTGGTTGCAGCCGTCATTGTTGTTTGGTGGGCCAGGCTGGATTCAAACCCGCCACCTTAGCTGTATATGGCTGGTGTCTTAGCCACTTGAGCCACAGGCGCCAAGCCGATAAGCAGAGTTTTTAAAAATAATGAATTTGATGAAACTATACACATTTGATTTAGATTATTTCTGAGAAGTTTATTCATGAAGAGAGTGAAAGGTTGATCATAAAACCTGTCATTCTGGGCAATGTTTGTGGTTCTAGTCATAGTAAAGAATATGTTCTTTTGACTAGAGATAATAGCTAAAAAGATGGTGTATGCATAGTGGATGGGCAGTGTTTTGTTTTTGTAGCATTGTTAATGGTGATTTATGTGCTTGGAAGTGCTCTAATCAGGCCTGTGGATACTATAAGTTTAGCTAAAGAAAAAATTTTTTGGCTTGTAGAAGTAGCGCAAAGGTTGCTTTGACTGTGCTAAAGTGAATTGCCCAATGAAAAAATTAAAAGCCTCAGCAACATCTTTTTATTTCTTTTTGACTTACGTGTACTGACTTCTTGTTCCTTTCCTCTCTGTATTTGTAGCATTATTTATATACTTAGTTCTTTATTCCACATTTAAGAATTCATCCAAACTTATTTCTCTGTTGATTTTCTTTGTTGACTTAAATCTTAGAAGTTACTCATTTGAACTTTTCCAAAGTTTATATGTAGTTATGGCTGTTGCATCATTTTGAAATAAAAATGATAATGTTAATCCCAACATTTTGTTTAAAATTTTTTTAATCCATCGTATTTTATGATGCCATGTTGGATTCAAATAGACAGTCCTTTATCTTGAGAATATGATGTCTTCATTTTAATACCATTCATTTTTTAGATCCAATACCACAAAAGAGAGTGATTCATGTTTTAAAAGGAAGCCCGATTGGCTCTCTGAACCCAAGTCACCAAGGCCCACTTGTCTAGTCTTTTAGAAGACTCGAAAGTCTTTTCAGAGACCCAAGTTTCTGGACATGCAACTTTGAGTTCCCTTTCACAAATGAGTTTCAAGTTTCATAGGAAACCACTTATGCCCCAAATGTAGGACCATGGAGTCTTGAACAGAGCAAAGGCCCAGGACACAAGAGACCTATCATTTGGATAAGGCTCTTACTACCTGTGTGGACCGATGTGGTTACCTGTGAGTATACATGTGGGAGAAGTCCCTTCACTGCCTTTTTGGGGAACCATTTTTTTTTTTTTAAGTGATAGGGTCTCACTTTCACACAGGTTAGAGTGCAGTGGCACAATAATAGCGACTATCATCTTGAGTTCTTGGGCTTCAACGATCTTCCTGCCTCAGCCTCCTGAGTAGCTAGCTAGGAATACAAGCCCATGCCACCATATCCAGCTAATTTTTTTATTTTTTGTGTTTTGCTGAAATGGGGCTCTCACTGTGTTGCCTGCACTGCTCTTAAACGCTTAGCCTTGGCCTTTATTTGTCATGACAGTGGGGGCTGGTTAGCAGTCTATGGCAAACATCTCTTGCTTTGTAAGCCTATACCTTGTTCTTACTTTGTTTTTTTTTTTTTTTTTTTTTGAGACAGAGCCTCAAGCTATTCCCCTGGGTAGAGTGCTATGGTATCACAGCTCACAGCAACCTCCAACTCCTGGGCTCAAGCGAGTCTCCTGCCTCTGCCTCCCAAGTAGCTGGGACCACAGGCGCCCGCCACAACGTCTGGCTATTTTTTGGTTGCAGCCATCATTGTTGTTTGGTGGGCCCAGGCTGGATTCGAACCCACATACACACCAGTGTATGTGGCTGGCGCCTTAGCCACTTGAGCCACAGGTGCCGAGCCCTTATTCTTACTTTGTAAAGTTATCTTTCTCTTTTGTAATAAAATTTCTCTTATGCTTGACTTACTGTAGAGTGTCTGGTCATTTTTTGGCCAAGAACCAAGGACCTAGGCAGCTGCCTGAAACCCTGACATTTTGGGAGATAGGCAGCTGCCTTGAAACCCAACATTTTAGATTTCCAGAAAGCAGCTGGCACCCTTCAAAGTTGTGTATAATTAATTAATAAAACTTCTTTTTCTTGCTAAAAAATAAAAGAAACAAAAAAACTCTTGGCCTCAAGTGATCCTCTTATCTCAGCCTCCCAAGTAGCTGGGATTATAGGTAGAAGCCATACACCCAGGTTTGGGGGTATTTTTAAAAGGATTTTCCCCGCCAGGCCCTTTAAAAAAAAAAAAAAATAGAAAAAGAGAATTTCACTGTGTTGCCCAGATTGGCCTTGACATCCTGAGCTCAAGTGATTCTCCTACTTCAGCCTCCCAAGGAGCTGGGATTATAGGTGCACACCACTGAGCTGGCCTGCTTTTCTTTTCTCTAACAAATATTGAAGTACAAATAGCAATACAATCTTGAACATATGACAGTGGAAATCACCCATACAGGCCTATGAAGTAGAAACTTTTTAGTTAAAATATGAATAGCTAGTCAACAATCAGAGAGTTGGAAAAAGCATATTTTATATATTTTAAAAATATTTCATAGAATTATGGGTTAGGTTTACAAAGACTTAGGAGAAGGTTAGGTTTACAAAAACTAAGAGTTTGTTGGTCCTTTTAAGCCTATGACTTTGGGAAATAATATTGACTCTTGTTTTCTTTTCCTTGAAAGTTATATAATTAGGGGATTATCACTTTGCTCCTTACTCAGGCAATGAAATTAAAAGAAGTTGTTTTCCATGGTGTAGAGTTGGGGTTTTTGCAGTAGAAAGTAGCTGACTTCTATTATCATTTTTGATTATAATACTCTTCTTCCAGGCCGCACCTCACATTTCTATTTGTTCTGCTTTTCCAGAATCCATGTAGATAAGTAAAGGCAAAATTTGTTTTATATAGAGAAAAATGAGGCAAAGAGTGGTTAAAATACTGCTGAGAAGGAAGTCATGCCCTCTTCACTTTCTGTCCTCCTCATCACCTGTCCCTTCTCTGAATGTCACCAGCATGTTTGTTACTGTACCATTTTGTAATGTTCAGTGCTTATTCTCTCCAAATACGCCTTAAGCTCCTCCCAAGCAGAAGCAGCTATGGGGTGTTTTGGTTTGTTTTTATCTTTCTTTACCTGGCCTGGGTTTGATCACAAGGTAAGATTGAGTAACAGGAAAATGAAACTAATTTGGAACTGAAACTTTTTGTATCTGAGCAGATATGTGTACCTATGAAGTACTCAGAGACTTGTAGTCCTACAATACCAGAGACACATTTTGTACCCCTCTGATTACTGTTTTTGTAAAAAAGAGGCTCACTCGACTTTTGGAAGTATTGTGTTCTGACATTTGCTTTTGTGACTTTACCTCTCTGACCCTCTGTTTCCTTTTCTGTCGAATTAAGGTGTTGAACAGGATGTTACCTAGGTTCTCTCTGGCCTTATGAACCTATAACTACCTTCCTGCACTGCAGACCCTTCTCTTCTGACTGCCTTCCAGTGAGCCACTGTGGAGGCCCCCCCCCTTGTAGCTACCCTGCTGCAGTTGTTACAGCCGAATGAAGGAGAGTCTGGATTGATAAGATTAGAAGAGGGTGTGTGTGTGTGTGCACCATTTTTCTGTTCATAGTCATAGAATTATAAACAAGCCAAAACACATGGGAGAAAGACTCCCAGGTGAATGCAGCACAAATAGGGAACCTGTGTAGGAGTGGAAGCTCCTATTATCACCTATATAATGGGAGCAATCCTGCTCACAAAATAGAAGGTAAATGCTCCTTACTTTGCATGTTAAGAAAAATTCTGGAGAGGAAGGGGTCAATTGATAGTGTAATAGTGATAGAGAGCAGATTTATTTTCAACCCTGAAACCAGATGCAGATGAAGCAATAGAAGAAGAGCCCTGTATCCTGTGAGTGAAGGCATATCCCTAAACCCAGATAAATGGGTCTACTCTTGGGTAGAAGTGAATGAAGGCATATCCCTGAACCCAGATAAATGGGTTTACTCTTAGGTAGAAGTGAGCCCAGAATTATGTGAGTAATTTTGGGGAAGTGTTGTGCCAGGAGCCTGTAGAAGGATTTCCAGAAGAGAGAGGAAAAGGCATATTTTGTTCGTGACCAGACAATTGTATTGCTATTGATTGTTTTAGACTGAGTTATTAAATGTATCACTTGCAAGCACTTTGTAGTTTATTTGCTGAGAACTAGTAAGGATTCCCTAAGAATAAGTCATGCCTGAGTCACCACTTTGTTTTGATGGGATTACTGGACTGGTTGATGAGAACGGTGCCACTTTATTCAACATTTGAATTATTTACTTAAATGAAGACAGAGTAGATTGCATGTTTATCAAATCTGTGAGGAAATCAAGATACGAAATAGTCTTCAAGAATGGGCATGGCAAACAAATTCAGGCACATGGCCATTACCTCTGCGTGGGGAGGAAGAGATTGAATTTAAGAGCCATAGGCTAGAAGCTGCAATTATATTTGTAATGTGTTCTTAAGCTGGGAGTTGGGCAAATGTTGAATGTCATATTATTCTCTATACTCTTTTATATGTTTAATATGGTCTATGATTTAAAAAGAAGATTCACAATAACCTTAGAAGACTGGATAGATGGGCAGAGACTATTAAGATAACATTTAATAGGTCTATGTACCACATTCTGATTTTTTTAAAAGTTAGAAAAGTGTGTACATACAGAATGAGGGATATTTGGCTTCATTATTGTTTTTATGAAAAAAAAAAAAAAGAAAAAGAAAATTCCTGGGGAATGAAATTTCCTGTTGAACCTTGAGAAAGCAGTGTGACACTGTTGCTGCTTCCAGATAGTGGGGACTGGTCCCTCTGAAGCCCGCTAGTTAGCCTATACATGCACATTATTCTGCTTGTTATTCTGCTCTGGGCTCCCCATTTTAGAAGGGTCACTGATGAACTCATGTTTATCCAGGGGAGGTGACCATGATGTGAAGGAAGCTAAACATCTGGAAACAGTTAGACTGGAAAAGACTTAGGGGCAGCATGGTAACGGTCTTTGCATACTTAAGAGGCTGCCATATGGCAGAAGGCACATAATTTCTCTTTTTTACTTCCAGTAGTAAAGTAGGAGATAGACTTCAGCTTTTAATATAAAGAAGAATTTTGTGAAAATTAGTATTATTCATTGAGGAAATGGACATATTTCTATAATACTGAGCTTGCCCATCAGTGAAAGTGTTCAGGGAAAACTGATCACATGTTGTTCATATCTTTTAAAAGCTTTCTCCATGCATCTGAAGCTGAGTTAGATCATCATCACAGTATCGATTTGGGATGTCTAAGCAACTCAGTAGTAAATTCTGAATAAAATGGTAAATCTGCCTCTAAACCTGCAACCCGTATTTGTACATTTTGCTCATGGATTTCCCAATCTCCCAAGGAAAAGAAGTTGGGGTGCTATTCTTGGGATGGCCCACAAGGTCACAGTGGTCTGCTCCTAGATGGTATCCCGCAATTAACCCACTTAAATTTAGCCTCTAAGTAACTTTTATAACTTTGTTCCAGATAGTTCTGAAAATATTTTTTTGATAGTTCTGAAAACATCTTTTTGGCCTATGAGATATTATGTCTAAAGAGCATTCCTTATTAATTTAATTATCTTTTTTGTGGTTGCTATATTTTTCTCTGTTCCAGATGTTGGCTTAAGCCACATTTGTTTTCTAGCATGCATAAGGAACATCTGAGTTGTTGAGAAGTCAGAGATGCTTTTCCTAAGAATGATTAAAACAGATAACTCTTTGTTATCCAAATTTCCCAAAGGATCTCTGAATAGAGATGTACGGAGAAATAGAACTTCCTGAACTTTAACCATTACGTAGAATTTCCTCCCCTGGCCAGCTTGCATGTCCAAAATTCTGCCTGACCTGTGGTTATACTAAGTTCCTTGAGGCTTAAAGTAAGAAATTACAGGAAAGGAGTCTCTCCTCCCCATTGTAATCTGCTAATAGTTGTTGAGTGAAAGAAGGGATCGTGTGTGGAAACCCTAGCCCATTAGTTTCGTTAATGTGACTGTCTGATACCAGCTCAGGTTTGGGGACCAGATTGTTAAAAATGCAGATGTTCAGGGCTACTTGAGTATTTTCAGCTTCTCAGGTTTTCCTTTATGTATGGGCCTTGCTTATTTCCATTCCTTTATTTCTTGCATATGTGTAAGTGTCCCTAACATTACCTTCCATGGAGCTGTTTGTTATATTACAAAGCCATACATTTTGAAATAAAGCAGCGAACCTCTGGTCATAGCATTTAAGGCCTTACACAGGGAGGACCTAGAAGCAGAGATTGTAAGGTTGTTTCCTAATGCTGGTGAAATCACAGTGCTTGGGCAGCTACTTACTCTGCCTTCTTTTTACTGTGGCTCTACCTGGCACTTTTATTTGGAGAGCTGTGCTTATGCCCTTTTGATCAAAATTTCCAAATTCCATTCAAGGGTAGCTGAGGTTCACCATGTGGCATGAAATCGTGTTTTCTGATTGCATGGCTTTTTTTTTTTGCAAAGAGTTTTGGCATAAAAAGATACTCCATCATCTGTCGCCAGTTTTTATCTCTCACTTCTAGAAGGGACCTGGCTGACTTTGTTTTTGGTGCCAGATCTCTTTAAGACCATTTTCTAAATATGTTTTTGAGCAAAAGGAATGAGGATTTCGCCTCTTATGGAATGCATTGACAAAGCAAGCTAGAAAAACAAAACTTGTAGGGACTAGCTTTTCTTTAGTGTTATCTGTTACTTCAACAAGCCAGTTCAGGTCATGTTAGAACAAGTGATTTGATCTGCACATAGTCACATTCTTGGGTGAAATTTCTGACAATGATGATAATCTATGGCCTATTGCTGCCATTCACACTAAAAGTTTGAATCCAGTCAGTTAATCGATGAACCAAGTATTTGTTAAACATCCATTGTGTACCTAGCTAGTGTCAGGTCTTGGGTAAGACACAAAGGAAAGGAAAAGATCTTTATCCTTAAAGAACTAGCAGTCAGGCCAGTGAGATAAAGCACATGCTGTGAACCTGACATAGTGTCTGTTAACCACTTAATTATATGGGATATACTGTAAGCACTGAGGCCTAGAAAGAAGAGCACCCCAGTGGGCTGGAGAATTCCAAGAGGTTTTCTCAAATAACAAGGCAGGAAAAGAATATGGGAATTCAGTCAACCATCTCATGGACTTTTAGGAATCTCCCTTGGTGATTCACAGCTCATGCTAGAAGAGAGAAAATTCCAGCTGCCCATGCTAGACAGGAAGATCCAATAGGAGGAAGATTGTGATAGAGAGTTTATGATTCATAACTTGGAAGGCATCATCAAGACCTTTGCTTCCACTTGAACCAAGGATGACCCAGGAAATTCACAAAATAAATGGTTTGCTGTTGCATAGGAGAAATCATTGATGGTAAATCTTTGGTGAGTTTAATAAAGAAAAGTATTTGCCCCAAATGCTACATTTAAGCCTTTGAAAATAATGAATAGTAGTGAAATTTTTTTTTACTTTAGCAACATTTAAAATTGTTAAATATTTTAGCACTTTTTCATAAGGAGCTTTTACTTCCTTGATCTTAAATATCTTCTCAAAAATTATAGCTGGCATTTTTAATGCTGAATTGAAAGATTTCACATTATGAAGCCCCAAATGCTAACGAATATGTAGTCTTCTTGCCCTACATAGTAGGGAACATTTTAAGATCAGAAATGTATTTTTTCTTCTTCAGGCAGAAAATATGAATTAGGAATAGAGTAAGAAGGTAAGGATTAATTATAGTAGGCTGAAAATGAAGACAGGGAAGATAATGACATGGTATGTTTTAGTTATCTTTCCCTGACCAACAGTTTTTCCCTTTCCCTCCGGGCCTTGACCTTCACTTGTCTACTTATAATCTTCTAGTAGAAACAAGCTGCATTTGTCACATCAACTGTGTATGTTACATTCCCCCTCACATCCTTTTACTTATTCCTTCCTATTTTCTCACTCACTTAGAACATTGAGACTCTGCACTGCTCATCTTGCCTCCCTTCCAAACCAATTACAGGCATTGTCTCCTTCACCACTTATTCTTATCTGTCACTTTACTTTCTGAGCACTGTTCATCACCAGTTCATCCATTAAATATAGGTACTGAGGCCCTACGTGTACCTGTGCCCTTGCCCAACTCAACAACACCTCTATTCTCATCATTTTTTTTTCTTACAAGAAAAGGGTAGAAGCTATCAAATGTAAGATATCTCTATGAAGACACCCACCCTACCTATTGACAGCTCTCTTCTTCTTCTTCTTCTTCTTTTTTTTTTTTTTTT
>NW_003852419.1:1820668-1856333 GCF_000181295.1 Otolemur garnettii | reverse complement strand
TTGTTTGGCAGGTCCGGGCAGGATTTAAACCCGCCAGCCCTCGTGTATGTGGCTGGTGCCTTAGCCACTTGAGCTACAGGTGCCACCCTCCACCTCCTCCTTAACCCACTGCAGTACCCTCTCCTTCCACCACTGTACTGACAAGTGTGAAATACAAATGACTCCTAGTTACAAAAGTTATAGGGGCTTCTTAGTCCTTATCTTTCCTGATCTTTCTCTGGAATTTGACACTATTGCAAACTCCTTTCTTTTGGGGCTCTTTCTTCTGGGACTTTCTCTGGCCATTGTTTCTTTCTCCTCTTGGAGGGTTTGCTTTCTCTTGCTCCTTCTTTGGACATTGGTGCACCTGTTTTCCTGCCCTCGGCCCTTTTCTTTTTTACTTTGCATGCTGTTTCCAGGGTTGCCCCTCACATACACTGGTGAGTCAGCCATGAATCGAGAATTACAGGTTTAGCTTTCTAGTGGACATGTCCCACAGACAAAGTCAAGAATTTCAATTACCTCTGCACACCCAACTTTGAGCAACCCTCTTTTAAGGTCTAGTACAATGTCTGAAATCATACTCCATCTGGCTAGCTTTAAAGGGAACATGTCAGAATCAGGATTTCAGGTATCCTGCATACCCAATAATAAAGGAACACTGGATTAAAAAATCATTGACTTCTGAAAGATATCCACTAGGTTTGAAATTATTTGCTTTGCTTCTTAAATTATCATCACTTTGAGCTAGTGAATGACAGGTGTTGGTACCTTTCTTTAGAGATGGAAAAGCCAAGGCCCAGAAAGAGTATACATATAATATGTCTTGGCTCGGGGCCTGTAGCTCAGCGGCTAGGGCGCCAGCCACATACGCTAGAGCTGGCAGGTTCAAATCCAGCCTGGGTCTGCCAAACAACAATGACTACTGCAACCAAAAAATAGCCAGGCATGATGGCAGGGTCCTGTAGTCCCAGCTACTTGGGAGGCTAAGGCAAGAGAATCGCTTAAGCCGGAGAGGTTGAGGTTGCTGTGAGCTGTGGTGGCACAGCGCTCTATCAAGGGCAACAGCTTGAGACTCTGTCTCAAAAACAAAAACAAAAACAAAAAACCATAATGTGTCCATAGTTAAAAAGTGACTCATGAAAGAGTCAGGAATTGATTCATTTTTTTTTTTTTCATTCACACAATAGATACTTATTGAGAACATCAATTATGTGTCAGGCTCTGGAAATACAATATAAATACAGACAGAAAAGGTTTTGGTATAATGAGGTATCTTTCTGTACTATGTACCTCTTGTTCTATCTATATTTTGCTGTGATTTTTCTTCTACCCTAATTAGTAATAAATGATAATAATTAACAAATATTTACGTTGGGTCAGGCATTATTTTAGGTTGATATTTTATACATATCAACTTATTTAATCATTATGGCAACATTATGAGGTCATTGCCATTATTGTACCCATTCTGCAGAGAGGGAAAGTTTAGTAATGCTCTCAGTCATACTACTAGTAAGTGATAAGGCTTAGATTAGAAACTGGGCAATCTGGCTCTAGAACCCCTGCTCTTAGCCACTGCCTTAGCTATACTAGCTTTTAACACTACAATAGTCCCTTCTTGTCTGTTTATGATGTTATACTTGTGAAGTATGACAAGCTAATTCTCAGTGTGTCAAATTCACCTGCAGTTTTATGTAACAAACATTTAGACTGACTTAGCTTTCTTAAGATATCCCCCCACCCTGGGGCGTTGCATTGGTAGTAGTCTCATTTTCTAATCTGAAATCAGGAAAAAAGGAAGAAAAAGTTGCAATTAAGTCTAAGTGATCATGACAGGTTGTTAAATAAAACGGGCTCAACTGAAGTTCTGAGATTCTTGAGAAACACTTAGAATTTCTTACAAAAGAAATTTTTCTTATTTTAGGAAATCATGGGTCATTGCCCAGTTACAAGTGTTTTAAAAAAAAGAAAATGTGGCTTGAGGCTATGAAGCATAAAATCTTATTGAGATTGTTTGTTAGCTGGTATTTATGTGTGATTTTTAAACTCTTAGAAAATATTTTCTCTCTGTCTCTAGTATATCATCTTAAGTCCCTCTGTTGAAATTTTACATGATTTTGAAAATCTTTGGGGCTGATGAAAGGAAAAGAAAAAAACATTGCAACAGTATGAACATTTATATAGGAATTTGAAGTTTATAAAATACTTTCACATATATTAAAAGTAACTTACTTGAGCTTCTCCTTTTACTTTTTAAGAAAGAAAACAGAATCACAAGGATATCAATCCATGTAAATTTTATTTTAAATTTTCAGTGTTTTCTTATGTGGTGATCCTGAACTGATTTGGAAAAAAAGACAAATCTGCATCAGTGAAGTATTAATGAATGTTGTGAAATGAGTTTTTCTTTCTTTTAACTTCGGATTACATATAGTAACTATAGGGAACTGCTTTAATTAGTGAATAATAGTAGTATCTATCTGGTTAATGTATTAGTTAATAATCCATACCTCAAGGCCTCTGAAGTGAGTTAAAAATCCCCTTTTGTTCCTCAGTTTGTTTGGTTTTCTTTCTGAGACAGGGGGTTTTGCTCAGGCTAGAATACATCATCATAGCTCACTAGGTTGCTAAATAAAACCTCAAAATTGTGGGCTTGAGGGATCCTCCTGCTTCAGCCTCCTGAGTAGCTAAGACTACAGGCGCTGGCCACCATGCCTGACTGATTTTTATGGTGGCCGACTGGTTTTTCATAGTTTTCGTAAAGATAGGGGTTTCACTGTTTAGGTTGGTTTTAAACTCCCGGACTCAAATGAGCACTGGAGTTTGAGCACTCCAGTGAGTCCAGGAGTTCAAAGTGCTAGGATGTAGGCATGAGCCACTGTTCTATGCTATTCCTCAGTGTTGTATTTTTTATGTCCAGAGTATTACTTCTATCCTTCAATCAAAGGTTACTAGCTGAAACCTGTATGGAAGGCACAAGGAGGGTAAGACATATCCCCTGAGGTTTTTTGCATCAGGGAGAATTCCTGGTCTGGGACGTTTGTGCTCTGACTACCAGTCCCCAAGAGATGATACAGTTCTCCTTACTGTATAGATGAAAATTCTTAGTCCTACAGGTAAGCTTTAGTTCACCTTTAGTCTAAACA
This sequence comes from Otolemur garnettii, assembly GCF_000181295.1. Lineage (NCBI taxonomy): Eukaryota > Metazoa > Chordata > Mammalia > Primates > Galagidae > Otolemur > Otolemur garnettii. Next base: position 1,853,205 of record NW_003852419.1, on the reverse strand, counting down.
ATTGCAAAATCAAAATTAGACTTGCCCACATTAATTAGATTTTTCTGTTCAGTTGCTGTCATGTCCAGAGCATTAACAAAATATGTATTTGTGTGAAAGGTGCTACTGTGTAAATAAGGCTTCTCCTTTTTGGTTATTACAATCATACAGGGATGGGCCATCTGTTTTGGTGGACACTGTGGAAATATATCTAGGTAGCCAAGGAAAAGCTGAATTGTTACTGAAGCATGTGTCACACAGACAAGAAAATAATTTACAAAGCAGTGGGCAGAAAATATTTTCAAACGTAATTTGTCCTTTTGGGTGATGGGTGAGTCGTGTTAGTTTGACTGTTTTTTCAATTTTTTCCCCCAGGAGTATCCCTTTTTCCTATAAAACCAAAGTTTAAGGCTCAGCATCGTTTTCGGTTTGGATAAAATGAAAAGTAAAATTCAGTAGTAGTAGTGCACTCTATTTTAGAGAATAGTAGCACTATTCTGCTAATAGTACTAATTGTAACATTTGTAAGTTGAGTAAAGAGAAACTAATTCTTATTTTCTAGCTGAGCTCCAGTGCCATATAATTAGTATAATTCAATCACTTCTTACCCCCTTTTTCTGCATGATTTAAGACATCAGAATTTAATTCATAGTCAGAATGAAAACTGGACTTAGGAAAAACTTGAAAAGACTAGAGAGGGATTTGCATTCTGCTGCATGGTTGAACACGTCCCTAAAGTAGGAGCTTTAGAATGCCGTGTCCTGATAGAATTCCCCATTGAAATCTGGCCAACAGATCAGTTTCCTTGTCCTCTCCTCCTCGCCTGAACCACTGAACTGTCACGAGGCCCCTAGATGTAGACCTAGGGAGCTCCTTAGGATTGCTACACAGTATGACAGCAGAGAACTAGAATCACTGAGCAATCCATGATCTGGTTTAGAAGCCCCAGGCTGTGGGTTTTGGAACTGGCTAGCTACTCTGGCCCAACCTTGGATAAATACTCCTGGACTCTAAATAGGATGGGGAATTCAAATCCCTGTTTTTCCTGAGTCCTTCCACAGCTAATCCGTGGCATGTTGTTATGATGTCTGAGTGGAGTGGCCATGTTTAGAGGGGCAATAAGGGAGCACATTCTGCTCATAATTAATAGTCCCATAATAGGCCCTTTTTCCCTTAGGAATGAAGCCTTTGGGAAGGCCAGATATAACCCCACTATAGCCACTGACCAGCTTTACCCCTGGGTTAATAAATCCTGTCTGAAATGATTTGAGATTGTAACCATACCCTCTGCCTACGCAGTTTTCTCAGATGCCTCTTCCATTTTGAGCTGAACCATGGAGATTCACAGGTGGATTTATTATTTTTTTATTTTTTGAGACAGAGTTTCACTGTGTCACCCTCAGTAGAGTACCATGGTGTCCCAGCTCACAGCAACCTCAAACTCTTGGGCTTAAGTGACCCTCTTGCCTCAGCCTCCTAAGTAGCTGGGACTGTAGGCACCCACCACAACACCCGGCTATTTTTTTGTTGCAGTTGTTATGGTTGGTTAGCAGGCCCAGGCTAAGCACAGGTGGACTTTAATTCTTTTGGTATATGGTTTTAATCTCTTCTAACAGGGACATCTCAGGGGGAGGTGAATTACTTTATTATTTTTGCCATAGTATGCATTGTTTAAATTTCTTGGATTTTGATTTGACAGGAAGCTAAATAGACGACATTAGGGAGAAGATGCAGAACTTGAAACAAAGGCAGAAAGCAAGTTGCCACCATCCGAGGACTGCAGTGACTTTTTTCCCATCACGATTTGCTCCTGTGCTTTCAATGAAACGGAGCGTCCTATTTTCCATTTACCTCTCCCCTGTCAGGGAAAGACTTGGAGGTCTTTTTACAGCTTTGACTCTTCTTTACCCCTTCTAGATGTAGTTCCATTTCCGTTCCAAGATGAAAGCTTGTCTTTGTCCCCTCCCAGGATAGTTCCAGGCAGCAGAACACAGTGAATCCTTCCAGATAAAAGACCCTACTGATAAAATGCCAGATTGTTATCAGAGAAGTAAAGTGAAGGGAGTCAAGTCCCTACCATTAATTACTTAGTTACAACTTTGTTTATATCCTGTTCATTTGGGGCATGTTTTCCTTGGACAGTTTCTTGTCTGTGTTCTGAACTGCAGTCTGAAGTTTGTAAAAATCTCAAAGGTCAGGGAATAGTGGGTTCCTTATTTTCTGAAAGGTTTAATGACGAGGAAGAGAAGATCAAAGTTTCTATCTTCCATCTGGAAGGAATGCTTCGTTTTGGCAGGTCATTCCTCATCTCGAGCATACAAACCCTAGTGTGTTGAATAAACTGTGACTTTGAATACTTAGCCAAGAATTTACCTGGAAATAGAATGACATTTATCTCTGTGAAGCCAGGCATATCAACCAATGAATGACTAGATACCCAGACATTAACACTATAGTCCAGTTGAATCTAAAATAAAACTACTTGGTAAATGTAATAGATGCCACTGAACTATGCACTTAAAAATGGTTAAAATGGTAAATTTTTATGTTCTTCATATTTTATCACAACAAAAATGGATAAATAATACTTGCTTCCTGATAGCTCTATTACTTCCTTCACAGTTGGAAATACACGTGCAGTTCACCCTAGAATCCGAGGGTTCCATATCTGCAGACTCAACCAACTGTGGATAGAAACTATCAGGGTAGGAGGGACAATAAAAAACAATGCAACATTAAAAAAATGATATGAATAAATTGATACAGTATTTCAACTTTTTTTTTTTTTTTCTGAGACAGAATCTCAAGCCATTGCCCTAGGTAGAGTACTGGGGCATCATCATAGCTCATAGCAACCTCTAACTCTTGGGCTCAAGTGCCTCAGTTTTTTCTATTTTTAGTAGGGACAGGGTCTTGCTTTTTGCTCAGGCTTGTCTCGAACTCATGAGCTCAAGCAATCCACCTGCTTGGCCTCCCAGAGTGCTGGGCCATATTTCAACTATTTATATAACATTTACACTGTATTAAGTACTGTAAGTAATCTAGAGATTTAAAGTATATAGGAGGATGAGCATAGGTTATATTCAAATACTACTCTAATTTATATCGGAGACGCGAGCATTTGAGCAGTGGGTCCTAGAACCATTCCCCCAAGGATGCCAGAGGATGACTGTATTGTATTGTTCAGCTGCATGGTCTGCATTGTTTTGAATGGGATTGCAGGTGCATGTAAGGCAGTTATCCTTTTAAGAACTGTGGCATTGTCAAAATAGGATACTTTAATGAATACAAGATGAAGAGACAGTTTTGTTGCCATCATACAGACATGCTGGGAAGTTTGAGACTGGAAAAGCACCCTTTCTGTCTTGAAAATGATTGACTCTAAACCACAATAGCCACTCTCCTTCCACAAACAAACCAAAGGAGTGAGGAATGGGGTCTCTTGATGACTGAAATAGTAGCATTTATCACTTTGATTACCAAATAGTGGCATTGAAATGCTCCATGACTAGAAGTAGTGTTAGGTAAGTTAACCTCATCTGTGGCGCCTGGCAGCCATCAAGAGACCAAGCACATCTTTCTTCACCACATGAAATTCATATCTGACATTATGTTGCCCTGTTAGGTTCTGTCTACAATGCAATCAGTCTTTGCTAATGACACTAATGATTTATGATTCAGCCCATCTGCTCAGTTTCACTGGTAATGGGAGATACTGAGGGCTAGCCTGTTGAATTTTTCTCTGTAAGCCAAGAACCTTCTCAGACCCTGCGAAAGTTACCTGATGATATGGCTGTCATATGAATTTTAGTATAGAAAGAAGGAAAGAAGGGAAAGAGAGAAAGAAAATAGCTGTATTCCTAATCATGAATTTTTTTTCCTATTAACCCAAATGTTCTGAACTCAGAATTCTACTAAAAGATGTTTCTTTTCCCCTGGGGTGTGTGTTTATGAGTTCATGAGGTTGTTCCTGTCATCCTTTAAAGATAGTTAGTTGTGAGACATTTACCATGATTTGAGTATACCTTCCATATACTGTATTTAAATTTAGTGTTTTATTTAGCAAAGACTAAAAATATATGAACTTAGGAAGAAGTTAAGGTAAATTAAAAACACACACAAAAGCTCACTTTGCATTAAAGCCAATAAAAAACAAGCCCTGACCCTCATAGGTAAGATAAGTTGGAATTAAAAATGTATGTATTCTTTAGGAAATAAAGGCTTTGCCAGAAATGACATAGATTGTTAAAGGAATCTGGTGGGAAAGGCGTATCTTTTAAAAATAAGTTTTTTGCTTTCTTCTTGAGTAATGGTTTGGTCAGAATAACCATTTGAATAATAAATGAAATGCTTTGATGTGTATAAGGGAGTAGAGAGGTTTTCTGTGCCTTGTACAAACTGGTGATACAGATTATCAACTAAATGATACCAAATTCCACCAGTTTGCCCAGGATCCAAATATTAGCGCATGTAGCCAAAGCCATAGAAATCTGCTTATGAAATCATGAAAGTGAACGGAAATGATCTAGATTGTTTAATTTTCTTTTGAAATGTTATATTTATTAGATTCTTAGCACCCAAAAGTTAAACAGTATTGAGTATCATGCATAACACTTTATTTTTAATCTTAGGTTGAAGGTTATGTCCTTGGCATGATTGAAGAATGACTCATACATTTTGCACTGACTCTGTTATTACTGTTATTATTTTGATAGGCAAGGAAGAAAGCTGGGGAGTAAGATGATACTGAATTGAGGTAAACTTATTAATTGAACTCAAACGGAAATAAAGCATGTCACTTAATGATTTTCTTGTTTCTTTTTATAGTCATGTTCCCTCTCTGTGGAGACTTTAAAAATGCTACTTAAGCTAAAAATGCAGTATTAAATATCTCCTGACAACTAAAATTACCAGTGGGACTTAGCAGTATTTTCCTCTATTTAATGTCTCAAACCTTGCCACCGCTAAAATCTTCAGTCACATGGACATATATTCTTATTGACATGTTCCTATCCTAAAATATAAAGGAACCATGAAATTTATATATTAAGCTTTAGTCACAGTCCAGGGAAGAACTGGAAGGTAATGTGATTCTCCTTATAATTAAGTAACATAATTAAATGTTAGAGGGCTTCATCTGTATAGTAATGTACTATGCTTCTGAACAAAGATAATACCAGCACTGAAATTGTATACTTGTAACACTAGTATATTTTTAATTAGCAGCAGGGTACATGTGTGTAATCAGTTTTGTTTCATCTTCAAACTTTGCACATCATTCTCTTTTGTGCATTCATTTGGACTGCTAAATAATAGTGTACTAGTTTGGCTTCTGTTTTTTTCAGAATTTGGGTCAATCTAAACTGGTATGAGTTAAAAATTACCTTTCTACTATGGAATAAGCAAACTTAAAAGGTATTTAAGATGTTAGAAATCAGGTTTAATAAAATCAAGATGGGGGGATCTGTTTTACTTTAATAACCACATAGAAAATTGTACTATTAAATGCAGATGAGTTTATTAAATCTGGTTCAACAAATTTTGCATCACTTGGTGAACCGTTTGGGTTGTCAATTGTACTTAAAATTAATAAAGTTGAATTTCCTTTAATATGTGCTATTGTAGGCTCGGCGCCTATAGCTCAATCGGCTAAGGCGCCAGCCACGTACACCTAAGGTGGCGGGTTCGAATCCCCAGCCCGGACTCACCAAACAACAATGACGGCTGCACCCAAAAAATAGCCGGGCGTTGTGGCGGGCGCCTGTGGTCCCAGCTACTTGGGAGGCGGAGGCAGGAGACTCGCTGGAGCCCAGGAGTTGGAGGTTGCTATGAGCTGTAATGCCATGGCACTCTACCCAGGGGGACAGCTTGAGGGTCTGTCTCAAAAAAAAAAAAAAATATGTGCTATTGTTGTTTAAGCGTATGATGGTAAAAATATCCTAGAGTTGGGGCACACTGGTTTTTGCTACTAGCGCAGGCTTTGGAGACAGATCGGACTTTGAATCTCAAGCTTGTCTATTCACTTCCTGTGTGAGCTTGGGCAAGTCACTATCTCTCTGAGACTGTCTGGTAAAACGTGGAAGATTTAGAACATTATGCTAAAAATATTTTTGTTTTTTAATTCTTACTGGATTGATTGTTAGGTTTAAAATATTTATTGATTTGACTTTTTAAGAGCACAAGGAAAAGTTAATTCTGGTTGTAAAAGTTAAAGGAAATAGCTGGGCTCGTTTAATCTGAGGCAAAGACTTGGAATATTTTGGGCATAGAGCTAGAGGCTGAAAAAGGGAAACAAGACAGATTGTATAACTTAACTTTTCTAATGTATATGAAAGGTTACTCCTTAAAACAACTTTATTGAGGCATTAATGGACATAAAATAAACTAGAAATGTTTAAAGTGTACAAGCTGATAAGTTTATATACCCATAAAGCTATTGGCATTGTCAAGACAGTGAACATATCCATCACCTTTTGTAATCCTTACCTAACCACCTCCCCCCTATCACATGGTAAGGGCTATACTGTGTTCTGTTATTGTAGATTAATTTGCATTTTCTAGAATTTTATATAAATGACATCATGCAGTATGCATTCTGTTTGGCTTTTTTACTCAGCATAATTATTTGGAAATTTAGCCATGATGTTTACATGTATCAATAATAGTTTGTTCTTTATTGCTGAACTATATTCCATTATACAGATACAGCACTATTTGTTTATGTACTCACTTGATGGACGTTTCTGTTATGTCCAGTTTTGGCTATCACAAATAACTTTCTAGACATGTTTGTGTAAGTTTTTGTATGGACTTAAGCTTTCATTTCTGTAGGGTAAACACCCAGGAGTGGAGTGGATGGGCTGCACGGTAGGTAGGTATATGTTTCCCTTTTAAGAAATTGACAGATTATTTTCCAAAATGATTGTATCATTTTACATTCCTACCATCAGACTAGCCAATACTTGGTATGCTCAGTCTTTTTAATTTTAACCTTTCTAGGAAGTATGTCATTGTATCTCATTGGAGTTTTCATTTGAACTTCACTGATGACTAAGGATGTTGAGCGTCATTATATGTGTTTATTTGCTATTCTGAAGTGTCTGTTCAGAGCCTTGGCCTAGTTTTTTTTTTTTTTGTTGGGCTGTTTGTTTTCTTATTATTCTGAATCTAGTATTTTGGACACAAGTCTTTTAGGCACAGATTTATTTATTTCCCTGGCATGTAGAACCAGAAAAATAAAATTAAGTTGCAGCAAAAACAGTGTAACTATATTTAAGGAAATATTTTTGGACTATGGCAGTGTAAACTTGGGTATTGGAGCAACCAAAAGGGGGATGTCAGACTTTCCCTTGAGGTTTTTAAAAATCAACTGGCAATAGTCTGGGATGCTGTAAAGACCTGCTGCAGTATGACTCAATTTACCTAATTGTGGTCTTCATTTGAGAAAAGACATCTTCCCCGGGGCAGGTTTATTGCTAACATCTCAATATCCCTTGCTCTTTTGTGCTAATTTTCCAGGCCAAAAAAGTACAATTTCTTGGAATTTTTCAACACTTTCCATGTACTTTATTGTTTTTAAAAATTTGTTCTTTCTGATTTTAGCTTGAAGTGCTGCTGCAAAACATGAGGTGGGTCATTCAGGGCCATTAATGAGCTTCAGCAAGAACAAATAGCAGTCTCTGCAGAGCAATCAAATTAAAAGAAATGCTCAAATTTCTCCCATCTAGCAGTCTCACAAATAGCTATTTGAGTTGATGGAATTGGGAAGATTCATTAAACCCTCTGTAGATGCAAAACGATTACGGGCAGTCTCTGAGTTACAAACATCCAACTTAGGTATAACTTGTACTTTATGAAGGGAGGCTATTACAGTAAGTCCCCGAGTTACGGCCTTCCAACAGACATACGACTCACACTTACAAATGGAAGCCATTACTGGGAATAAGTAAATGTACCTGTTTCAGCTTACATAAAAATTGAACTTAAGAACAAGCCTCCAGAACCTAGCTCGTTTGCAACTCAGGGACTGTAACTAAATTCTAAAGAAGTTGTTCTGCATGATGAAAGGAGTTGGGGTGGTTGTAGCCCTCTGAAAGGAAGAGTAAGGGGTGCTTTAATGATGGGATTTTAATATAATTAATGGGGAGGTTTCCTGTGTGTTAAAAACACTGGTCATTTGTTCTCCAACTCCACAAAGGGTTAAACTAGAAAAAATTGGCTCCAAATGTAAAAAGATTGAATGTGGTTAGTGTTAGACATAAAACTTTTATTATCAGCATCAATATTATTATAAGATTAAGCAATGGAACAAGTCAAGAGAGGTCATAAAGATATTTTAAAATAAAAAAGATAGCTATCTGCCTGGAATGTTTAAATGTCCATTATAGGATTTTGTTATTGAAAGGGACTTTAGAAATTACTTATTCTAATATCCTTTTATAGCTCAGGATATGAAAGGACATTATGTAACTTGCCTGTGGCCACTAATATTAGATGCCTGTGGCCACTAATATTAGTGCCTGTGGCCACTAATGTTAGATACTAATATTTTAATTTGAGGATTTTTAAAAGTAGCCTCACTTAAGAGACACAAAGGAAGCCATTAGGCATTTCTGCTTCACAGTAGATTTCACCTCACCTAAATAGTCATTTAAAGCAGGTGACTAGTGTGTTTTTTCCGAAGCCCGTGAAGATTTTGCCAGTGTGCCAACCTGTACGTGTCTCTTCTTATCATTAAAAATGTTAAAGATTTTTATTCTTGAGCGTTTCCAACTTATCTCTAAATATGTGTTTTGAATGACTATAGATGATGTGACCTAAGGTGATCAATATTATACAGGACAGCTGGGGATACTGCCACAGCCTTTGTGGAACCTGTTCCACTGTGACATGGAATGCTTCACAGACTGGTTGATGACTACAGTCTGGTGAATGACTTGGGTCAAAGTCTTGGTAACTAATGCATCTTCCTTAAAGATAATAATAGAAAGCTTTAGGCTTTGTTTGATTAAATATTAGTTAGAGCCAGAGGAAAACATATTTAGCCTACCAATTCATTGTGTATGAGATCTGCAAACATGAATTCTAACCGTTGGAATTAGTAGGATAAGTTGCTTTATAAAGGATTTCACATTCATTATCACAATAAAAAAATTTGCACAAGGCACTTTATTTGGTTGTGTTTATATTTTATTTGGTAACTAATCATTCTGTTCATGTTCCCATCAGACCATTTAGAATGGAAAGCCTCCTTATGAGGTCTGATGATTAAGTTTGCAAACGTATCCTAGAAAAAGTGCTACTACATACTTCACTGCTGGATATCACTGTGGTCACTTTTGAAGGACTCTCCTTGGACTCCACCTTTCATAATTTTGGAGCTCTTTTTCTGGAAGGACCATCAGTTTTTATATGTACAGCATATAAAAACACATGACAGCAATAATGAATGCCACCAAGGAGAAAACGGCCACACGTTGGCACAAACACAGCTGTGAGACACCGATATACCAAGTTTGTGAAACCATGCTGAGTTGTTTGTATGGTGCTGCCAACATAAGCACAAGGTGGCAAATTCACAAACTTAATTGTCATACCTCGAAGGAGGATAGCTCTGATGATCATTCCAGAAAAAAGTTCCAAAATTTCCTTAAAGAGGGGAGTAGGCACTGGCATCAGTGCATAGCTTCTTAAGCAGAGTGCTTCAAAGATGACCATAGTGATAGTCAGCAATGAGGTATGTAGCTCTTTTTTAAGGATGAGTTTGTGAACTTACTTGTCAGGCCTCATATATTTATATAATATCATATACTTATTTCAAAGGGTTTTCTGAGTGCTAAAAATAAGATAAAATGTTTGAAAGTATCATTGCTTAGCATCTCACAGACACACATGTGTCCTCTCCTTACCTCTCCTTCCCTTTTTCCTTCCTTGGGTTTTAGTTAGCATAGGGCTCATAATCTTTTAGAAATGTAGGAGATTCTTGTCAAAAGGAAAATTAACAAAACTGTTCATGTTAAAAATATTTTATTTTAAAATTATCAGTGTATGTTGACCACTCGCTTGGCACATAGGCTGCTTAGATTTTACAAGATTATAATATCATTTCAGAGGTAATCACCTGAGAAATTAAGTTAAATTGGTCCACAAAAAATTTGCTTGGAACCTATGACTTGTTCAGCCATTCTTGGGCTAGGGTCAAGGTACATTGAGAAAATGGTATTTAATGTGGCAATAGAGAGCTACCATAGTTTCTAGAATATTTGAAAAGTAAAAAAAATTTTTTTTAATGAAAGAAAAATTTTCCTTTCTAAACTTTACCTCCAAATATATATATATAGTAGGGTTAAAAAGAAGACGGTAAATGCTGTCTTTATCTTCATGTAGTTTCTTAAATTGACTACCCAGTCTTTTGTGAATTGAAAAATCACTCACTGTAAATATGGAACCACTTGCTGTAAAAGTTAATGGGGTGAATTTTGACTGTATTAAATCACTTGGAGGACTTGGCCTTTGAGCAGTGACCAAGACCAAAATGAGATCTAGCCTGTTTAGAACTGATTTCTCAGACCCATCTGCTACCTGCAAGGAGAGGAAAGACATGTTAGGGTCAGAGGTTATGCTCAGCCCCTTTAAAGCCACGTTCAGCAGCTGCCTGAAAGTGCTCATCTCTTCTTGGTTGTTTGGGGCCAGAGCAGAAACATTGTGAGGGGTTTTACAGTTGAGAGGAATGTGCAGCTCTTAGACTCTGCAAATGCTGCAACCCTCAGCTCCTCCCTTGCACATCTCAGCTCGAGATCCCTGAGGGTAGATCTGGAATGCTTTTCCAGCTGTATGAGGAGACCAGTAGAGCAGAGTGCAGCTCATTGATACAGGATCAGAGGGAAAACCACAGACAGACTGGGAGGAGAGATTATGCCCAAATTTCAAACTAAATCTAGTGGTTATTTTTATTTGCTTAGGATAGTGTTGTACTGTTCATATTAGATTTTTTTCCCACTTTTTAACACTTTATTTTAGATAAAGACTGAAATTAATGATTCTACTTTTAAATCTGTAGGATTTCTAATGTCTTTATGTGTGTGTTGCTATAAAGTCTTCTCTTATTTTTCCCAGAGCCAGGAAAGAATTACTGCTAAAGTATACTACATTTCAGGGCTCCAAAGAAAAATCTTCTTCCCAGCTGTCTAGAACATTTGGTTGGAATCTGAAAAATTTAGTTTAAAATTGTATTTTTTGTTGTCTAGGCAAAAAATGATGAAAGACTTAAATGAAATTTCAGATGAAATATAATTTTCATACTTCATCTCTGTGTTTTGATGTCAGCAGTAACCAAGGATCAGCATTCAAAAATCAAGCAGCTTTTCATTAATTTAAGCAGTATTTGTAATTTTGAATAACTAAAGCACGCTGTTGAAAGAGCTTTTTTAAGTAGCTAACACACTGTAAACTACCCCTCCCTACTGGGAAATTCCCTCGCTTTATTTCCTAGCTCCGAAAGGAATGGTGTGAATGCAAATAACCCCTGCACATTGCATATCTGAATGTTGTGCCCAGTTCTTGTAGGGGCAAGTGAAGGGATGTCCAGGTGATGGAGGCTGATTCCCAGCGCCCAGCAGCTGCCATTTGCACAGACTAGAATTATCAGCCTGTAACTAGTCAGCTCGAATAAAACTTTGGTAACCAGAGGGCAAAGTATAAGTGACCTCAAAAGGATGCATCTTCTAAGGTTTAGACTCTGTGGTTGAGCCTGTCCAAAGTGGTCACACCCAGCAGTTTTCAGATATTCTATTGTGGCTTATTTATTTTTATTTTCTTCTTAATTTTTATTTTTCCTTAGTTTGGGCTTTTTTTCATTTCCCCTTTCAAGAATGAATATTGTGGCTTATTATTCTTAGCATTTCTTCTTAAAAATATTTTTAAAGAAATTTTAATATTAGAATTAAATTATAAAAACAGTAATTGTTTGAGCTGTCTAGTAGATGTAGACAATGTAGACACTTACATGAAACAGTTACATGTAGTTACTTTTTTTCCTCTCATCAAATCTGGAAATGTGCGATTTTTAGCTTAGCTACTGTCTGCGGCTCCTTTCCCCTTCACTACCCAAATCAAGGATTTTAAAAAACCAAACTTCAAAAGTCATGAACCCATTACTCTTCCAAGAAATATATTTGAATAAAGAAATTCATGAGCTGGGCAGAGGGCAAGATTACAGTAAATGCAACTTTTAAGTGCTAGCGGTTTGAGTTTTAGAAAAAGAGCGAGTAGTTCAGGTGGTGGCAGATCCTTTGATGTACTGAAAATTGGCATGGGAAGGATAAGTAGGGAAACTAGCAACTGTGACTATCACTGAACTCACCTGAAAATGTTGGAAGAAGGCTTCAAGAATGCTATAAGAAAATCCTACTTGGCTTGGTGCTCGTAGCACTGTGGTTAGGGTGCCAGGCACATACACCGAAGGTGGCAGGTTTGAACCCAGTCCGGGCCAACTAAACAACTGTAACAAAAAAAAAAGCCGGGTGTTGTAGCAGGCGCCTGTAGTCCCAGCTACGTGGGAGGCTGAGGCAGGAGAATCACTTTAAACCCAAGAGATTGAGGTTGCTGTGAGCTAAGATGCCACGGCACTCTACCTAGAGTGACGTAATGAGACTCTGTCTCAAAAAAAAAAAAACAAAAAAGAATATCATACTTAATAGTCAATAGGACGCACAGAAATTTCTAATTTACTGTGTAATACTTTAAAAAAAATAGTTTCTCTCTTTTATGCGTGCACACATACATACCTACCTATACATGTACCTATTTTCCTGTAGGCAAGATTTGAAACCAGGAAACTATGCAGTAAAAAGGAAAAAGAAGTCTTTGGTGTGATAGTGGCACTAGAGTCGACAGAAAACAGACTGAGCCCTAGACCTAGAGAATAAAGGCAGTGGGCCTCACAAAAAGAAGTGAATGGCCCCAAAGAAACTCAAACCTCCTCTCCTTTCCAGCTCATTTAGGAGGGAGAAGGGTAGGCCTTTGTGAGTACTTGGAGCTTATTTGATTACAGGCAAGCCTCTGTTTCTTTAGCCAGTTGTTGAGACAGGAGAAAAACAGAGTCTGTACTGTGCATAGAGTTTAAGTTTTCAAATTATTGCACTTACTAGATTCAATAATAATTATCATCGATCAATGGTAATACCTGTCTGATAAGCATGGTTTTACATGTATCATGTCATTTAAGCATCACAACAGCCCTATGAAATAAATAATTTTTCTCGTTTTATAGAAATGAAAATTTAGCAAGTTTACTGGCTTGTTTAAGGCATAGACTCGTAAGCGTCAGGACTTGAATTTAAACTCAGGTCTGCTGGATTCCTGTGTGCTCTATGATTAAGAACTGAGAAGACCTTGTTTGGGCTCTCAAGATCATTTCAGTGTAGCACACGTGAGGGCTACTGTGTGTAAGGTAAATGAGAGGTACTGCCTGCTTTGACAGAGCTAAATATGCGATTTGGGAGGCAAAGGGAAGGAAATGGTTGCTTTTGATCAGAGGAAATGCAGTAAGATTGCAGGAAAAAGGGAATACCTTGGCAGAGTTCAGAGGATGAAGAGGTGTTCCCTAAGGATACAACGGTCAAAGGACATCATCCTAGTGAGAATGAACTGGAATGTGCAAAGACACTAAGGATATAATAATGGTTGGCTTGGCAAAACATATATAGAAATATTTTTTTGAAAATAGTACACCCTAAGAGGCCTCAGCCTATTGCATCTCACCTAACCTTCAGAGATACCCTGTAAGTTAGGGTTGTCTAAACTACTCTAGGTTGTCAGCAGATGACCATTTCCCAGAACCACATAGCCATCCTGTGTGGCAAACTAACCACAATGGCATGACATTTTAAAGTAAGTTTAGTGAGAGATTTGAGGCTTGGGGGGATCCTGTTGAGGGGAGGAGGACCACACATAGCCTTTCTGAAGAAAGCCCAGCTCCCAAGATGCTCATCTCTTGAAAAAGTAGGAGCATCTAAAGCAAGTGGATGCTCCTCCTCCTCCTCCTCAGCAGAGGTCGGGGGGGTGGGGGGGGGCTCCTTTTCATCAGCGGCAGAAGTTTGTACATGGTACAGTGTAGAAAGGTCTAGAAATGGGTAGAAACTGGGGGACATTAACTATGTTAATGAGGAAGAATGAAAAGGGATATTGGCTGGAAATATCCTCTGAAATCGTTCTGAGACTTCAAAGACTCTGGTTCATGCAAAATAGGGAGACTCACCCAAAGCTATTCAGTTCAGAAATACCTCCCTCACATTCCTACTAATTTTCTCTTAGCCACTCTAGCTTGTCAGATTTAAATGATGTATCACATACAAAACTTGGTTCTTAGTAAATTCTAAATAAATGTTACCTATTAACAGTATCATCCTTTTATTCTGCTTCACAATCTTATTAGTTAGTCTTATTAGTTAGACTACATGTCATGTGGTCATTTGTAGTGTGATGAGGCTGAATGTTTGGAAACAGTGGGCTTTTCCTAGGCTCTGCATTATGTCTTAGAAAGATTAAATTTTATAGATAGACAAACCTTAATTAAATTGAAGGCTTTATGCTAGTTTTATGACCCAAGGTAATTTGGGAAACCCCACTTTCCTCATTCTAAAATAGTAATAATGACAGTGATCTTGGAATTAAGATTAATGAAGGAAATAAAATAGTATTTTCAAAGCATGTATCTGGTCGTGGGCACATAATAATCAATCTCAGCTCCCTTCCTTTTGTGTGTGTGCATTGAGGGGCAATTTAGGTCCACGTACATAAAAGTGCAGGCCCAAGATAATACCTATTTCCTGATAAACCTAGGTGTTCTCTGCCTGATCCCACATAGGCACAGTTGGGCGTGATCTCCTAGACCAGGCGTCCTCAAACTACGGCCTGCGGGCCACATGCAGCCCACCTAGGACATTTATCCGGCCTGCCTGGTGTTTTTGCTGCCGCTGCCTGTCCTGCTTCGCAGCCAACTCATCCCGGGGCCCGCAGTCCGGCCCTCCAGTGGTCTGAGGGACAGTGAACTGGCCCCCTGTTTAAAAAGTTTGAGGACCCCTGTTCTAGACCACTCACACTCCTCTCTGGATGTCCTAACTACAATAGCTTGTGTTTTCTTTTCATGGTC
Source organism: Otolemur garnettii (assembly GCF_000181295.1). NCBI lineage: Eukaryota > Metazoa > Chordata > Mammalia > Primates > Galagidae > Otolemur > Otolemur garnettii. Next base: position 1,838,075 of record NW_003852419.1, on the reverse strand, counting down.
CTGAGAATCATTGGCTGATGTTTCTGTCCTCCTCACTAGACTGTAGGTTTCTTGTAGCCTAGACAATGACTTTTCTCTTTGATTCTCTGGTACCTAAGCCACTGTGTGCTTGTGCTAGGTATTCAGTAGACATCCCTACAGGTATGAGTGGGAGAGATGGTTTTGATGTCCAGCCACTTCTCTTTTGAAACCTTTTAGGAAAAGGAACAGACTCTGAGGGTAAATATAAGGGGGGAATGCCTAGAAAAAGCTCAGCCACTACTCTGAAAGGGAGTGAAATCAGAGGATGATCTTGACAGAATGGTCCCTTTTTATGTTCAGAATACTGTATTCTAAACTCTCTGGGTTCCTGAATTGTTAAGTGTAACGGTATAGTTTGCTCTTATTTGAAGACCCTTTATCTTCTGCACAAAACCGTTTCATTTCTCCTGCCCGCTTCCCTTTTCTACACCTGTGTGTCTCCATAAGTACCACTAATTTGTGATCATCAGGCTGTGTGTTCCCTTCAAGCTGGTGGTTCCCTGTAAGCAGCATTCTAGTTCTCCATTGCTGTACTAACATGAAGCAAAACACGCACCTGATGGCCACACTATGTGCTCATTAGTGTGTACATAGGAGTGAATGGAGATTTTTGACCTGGGTCTGGGAAATACAGTCCCAGAGGTTTGGGGTGTGCTTCATGAACCTCTTGCATTGTATAGGAAATTGTGTGTATTGTTCATAAATCTGTCTCTCTCGTGAGAGAGTCCATAGTTTACGTTAGATTCTGAAATGTATGCAGGATGCCAAGAATGTTAAGAAAAAAAAAACCTACCAACAAAAACTCACTCATTTGGAGATTTCCCACATACTTGTAAATTACAGTTTGTGTTTGTATTAGCTGGGGGATGTTTTACGTTCCCTTGATTTCCAAGTGTGAGCTATAGATTGGGGCAGCCTACGAGCTCTGTCTAAAGGGTTGTGGATCTCAGTCTGGCCTGCTGCTTACACATCCTGGAAGGTCAACTGAGACTTTCTGAGCTTCATCCTATTTTTTTACCTGTTAATTTAGGTCTATGATACCTTCTTGTCCTATAGGAATGTTGCATAACAAGGAGATTACAGGGGCGCAGGCATTTTATAAACTGCTAAGAGCTGTACAGTTGCAGGATTCAAGTATTGCTATTACAAATGTGTCCTTTCTCCTGTCACACACTGCCAAGAACATAGTAAGCAGTTAATATGTGGAGGCCTAGAACAAAGCTAGGGCCATTGAGGAAATGATTTCCAAGGAATGTTAAGGGTCAAAATGCCATTCAGCACTGTCAGTTCATGTGCTTCATTTTATAGAAGAAATCAAGACTTAGACAGAGGCTGTTCCACTTCTTCCAGAAGGGCTTGACTCTTCTCTTCATTTTTAATGAAGCCAAAAAAAAAAAAAAAAAAAAACCAAAACCTAAAAAACCAACCAAACAAAAAAAAAAACCCTTTGCCTTCATATCATCACTTTGTTGTCTTCTTACTTTTTAACTTCATCCTATGGTCTTAACTTGTTAGGGGCCACTTAGGAGGCCTGCAGTTACTAAAAAATGCTGGTACTATATTAGACACAGGCACAGTATACTATAAAAACTTTGTATTTCCAAAGAGATTTCTTCTTGGAGTGTTCTCCAAGGATACCACATCAGAGCATTGCATATAAATAATTGCCACCACACTCAACTGGACTAAGATTCAGAGAGGTTACTGTGACTTGTCCAAGTCATAAAACTCAGTGTCCAAACCAGAATGAAAATCTGGATGAATTTTCTATCTTTATAGCCACTAGATTCTAAATTTTTCATCAGATCTCCTCCCAGCCCCCAATAGCTCACAAAACAATAACCTGGAAATGTTTTGTTTTGTTTTGTTGCTTAGTGTTTGTATCATACCTGTGATCTCTTTCCTCTGCGGCATTCCTATAGGACATGTTTGTGCATGTGTGTGTGTGTACAGTCTGACAAGTAAGTTTGCAGACTTGGCACCATCTGCTTATATTAGCAGCACCGTGCAAACACCTCAGTAAGTTTCCATAATCTTGGTATGTCAATATCTCATAGCTATCTTCATGTTGATGTGTGGTAGTGTCTCAATGAGTGGCATTTTTATTGTTGGGTGTTTTTAAATGCTATCGCATGCAACAACAAAGATTAAATTTCTTATCAAACTTGGCAAGAGTAGAAGTGAAATCAGGGACATATTAGTCCAAGTTTATGGTGGTAATGCCATGAAGAAAACATCAGTGTACAAATATATTAAGCTTTTTTTCTGAGAAGAGAGAAAGCATTACTAATGAAAGAGAGGTCAGGGTGGCCAGTAATGAGCAGAACTGATGAAAACATGGCAAAAGTTCCTCGAGTTGTGTATCAGAATTGTCAGCTGACTGTGAAAAGCATAGCAGACCCAGTAAATGCTGGTGGAGAAATAGTTAGGAAATCTTAATTGAAAATCTTTGACACAGGTGTGTGCAAACATTGTCCTGAATAAGCTCACCGATGAATAAAAGCAAAGGAGAGCCAGTTTGCCAGGACCTTTTGGAGAAGGAAGGTGACATTTTGGGCCATGTTATCACTGGCGATGAAACATGAGTGTACTGATACAACCCTGAAACAAAGTGTCAAAGTGCAAAATGGAAGTCAGCTCGATCTCCATGACCAAAAAAGTTCCATCGGTACAATCAAGAGTCAAAATGATATTGAAAACTTTTTGTTATATCAGAGGGATTGTTCATTATGAATTTGTACCAACTGAACAGCTAACCAAGTTTACTATTTGGAGGTGCTGGAAAGACTGTGTGAAAAAGACAAAAATGGCCTGAACTCTTTGCCAACAACTCTTGGCTCTTGAATCATAATAGTGTACCGGCTCACATGGCACTGTCTGTGAGGGAGTTTTTAGCCAGTAAACAAAACAGTTGTATTGAAACACCCTTCCTACTCACCTCATCTGGCCCCCGATGACCTTTTTCTTAACCTGAAGAAAAAGGAAATGTTGCAGATATTTTGTTGATATTCAGGACATCAAGGGTAATACAAATGACAGCTTTGATGGCCATTCCAGAAAAAGAATTCCAAAATTGCTTTGAAGGGTGGATTAGACACTGGCATCAGTGCACAGCTTCCCAAAGGGAGTACTTCATAGGTGACTGCAGTGATATTCAGCAATGAGATATGTAGCACTTTCCCTAGGATGATTTCACGAACTTAATTGTCAGACCTCATATGTATAAAATTGGCTATAATCTGTTCTTATATTTAAGCAACTTTTAGTAGAAAGAAGTTTCAAATTATATTTAATCATATATGAATGCTACTTAATTAAATTTTACTTTAAAAATTGTCTTCTTATAATTGCATTACTCTTTGGAGGAGAGATTTTGTCTTCTTAACCTGGTTGTATATATTTGGAAAGTACCCTAACACAGGGCATCCAAAAGCAGAAAATTCTGGCACTTTGCCTATTTTCCATTCCTTCTCTTGAATGGATGCCAGATTCCTTTGGGAAATCATCATTTACAAAAAGGAGCAAAAGGAGGGGTATTCTTGAGTGTACAGTTACTGCTAATTGGAAACTAAACATCTGTAACCATGTCAGAGTTATTTGTATTTGAAAAGAAACATTTATATACAAGAGCCCTTTTGGTAACATAAAACACACTATAACACAAAAGTGTGTGTGTTGGAGTGGTGGGGGATAGACAGCGTGAAAGCTTCCAACAAGTGTCTGTGCTATCCTGAGTGAGGTCATTTGCTAATTACTTCTCAAAACATTTTCAAAGTATTTTTTTGTCAAATGAAGTTTTTCCCCCAGCCACCCCGCTGTAATCCCCCACAGGCTAAAGCCAACATTTATTGCATTTGTCAGTTACAGAGTGAGCATTTAATATTTTAAAAGAATAAATGACAAAAATGGTGAGTTGTCAGAACTTTGTCAAACACCAGTGGGAACTCTCTAGTTACCTACTGTAACCTTTGCCCTCAGGGCCTTCCTGGAGATGATGTGAGATGAGCTCCTCTCATCTTGAAACCTTCGTAAGGGAAAGAAATGACAAAATTTTTCACTTACCATTACATCCCTTTCCTTCTTTCTCCCTGCCTCCTCCCTTCCACCACTCCCATGAGGAATGCTTAGGTCATTCTATTTGTACAGAAATTGTATCTCTGTTTTTATTGTCATTAATAAGATAAATGTTGGTGATACCTTGGATGTTAGAAATATTTTGGTTATAGAGCTCTGTTCCTCTATCTGTTAAGCCTACATGGCCACATGGCCTTAATGGACCATAACTTACCAGGAATTCCTTCTTGGAACCTGATTAAATTGGAAAAAAAGTCAACAGACCATATTTCTCCTGCAAAATCTCCTGTCTTCTGATCTTCCCTATCCTTATTTTGGCATCGAAAACATTTCTGTAAGTTGAGTTATTTTTTTAATTGGATGAAAGATCCTGAACTCACCAAATTGTACTTTTCTCTCAGTCGGTCTGCATCTGTGAAGGCTCTCAAGTGCACAGTTTCAACAAAATGGTTGTGGCCTCTTAGGTTCTGAGTGTTTTCAAAATCAAGAGGCCCTTAGCCAACCTGCCTGCCATTATAGAATGCCTGTGTAGAATGCCAGAATACTACGTGTCCAGGGCTTTCACTCATTTAAGAACTGGCTTTTATTTTAGCTTTTTGAGTATGAGTCAGGCCAGAGGTAAAGATTTGATGACTCGAAGGTTCATTTTTTGTTCTTTTAACAATAGATTCAGGCAGTGTTTCCTGCTGTTTGTGTCACTGCCCAGTGTGGCCCAACCATCTTCTCAGCCTTAACTTCCACTGTTATTTATGAATATCTACTTCAAGCATACACATCTAACCCACACCTTGAGTATTTCTACCCTTGCTTTATACCACCATCTGTGGATGAAATGTCTTCCTGGTTTGTCTTGGTGAACTTGAATCATGCTTGCTTTCCTAAGTTCCATCCTTCTTCCTCTGACTTCTCATAGTAATAATGTCAAGATCACTTGCTTATCATTTTCCTGATACGGTCTTGTACTTTTGTTCATCTTTTCAAATGCACTTCTCATCTTGCCAACCAGAGTATGGGTTCCTTAAAGATAATAGTGACTGTCTTATTTTTCATGGCCCATAATATGCTGCTTTTGCTCATTTTAAGTGCCTAGTAAATAGTTGTTTGATTGTTGTAAGTCATTTTTTGCTGCTAGACCTGTTCACTGTCTTACTCCCAAAGCCTATCAGATGCTGATGACGTTTTTATTTATTTTATTTTTTAGAGACTAAGTCTCACTCCATCACTCAGGTTGGGATACAGTGGCATGATCATACGTAGCTCACTGCAGCCTCCAACTCCTGGACTCAAAAGATCCTCAAGCTTCAGCCTTCCAAGTAGCTAGGACTATAGGCATGTGCCACCATGCCTGGCTAATTTTTTAAAAAAAATTCTGTAGAGATGTAGTTCTTATTATGTTGCCTATGTTGGTCTGGAACTACTGGGCTCAAGTGATCCTCTTGCCTCACCCTCTCAAAGGGCTAGGATTTACAGGCATGAGTCACTATGCCTGCCCTAATGATGTTTTTAACCAAAGCAGAGTCACTTGAACAACTAATGCAAATATAAGAAACATAATTTAGAATAAGGGAAATATAAAAAACATCATTTGGAATAAGGAGCAGCTTCTGTTCTTTTGCCCTTAGAGATCCCAATGCAAGCAAGGCAGAACATCACACAAATGTGGAGATGGATATTGAATGGTCTCGTGTTTTAATTTCTTCCTAGATGTGGTCGCTCACCTGTCTACCGCTCCCGTGAAATGGCAGCTCGTGCCTTGGTCCCATTTGTTATGATAGACCACATTCCTAATACTGTCCGCGCTCTGTTGGACTCGCTTCCCAGCTGCACTGACCAGTATTTCCGGCAAAACCATATTCATGGGACACTTCTCCAGGTAAGTAAAGTTATTTTGTGTGTCTTCTGTCAAACACCATAAGATGCATTTTGGTTTTTCATGTACTGTTAGTAGGTGAAGAGGCTTTTACACAGGCTTTTCAGCTTAGCTGCAGAATGTGTTTCTACTGCTGAATGATCAAGTGTCTCCTAGCTCTGCCTTTCTCATACCAAACACAGTGCTGCACTGTGATGCTGTCACATTATCTTCTGCATTTAATCCTGTGCTCTCTACAACATACTTTCCTGTTTGGACTTACCTCTCTGAGGTTGAAAGGCATACTTTCCCATCAAGTATGCCTACAGAACATTCTGGCCATTCCCTGTTCAGGGTGAAACTGAGCATTCCTTGAGAGAGAAATTAGCCCAAGAAGCACAGGGTGAGTTTACCTATATCAGGGCAGTTTGCCCTGTAGTACACCATAGTACATGGAAATCATATCTTCCTGCCCTGTTTTCTCTATGCTACTAAAAACAGTTTTTTAAATTTTGAATAAATATTAAATATACAAATTTATTGTTTTTAATTTGTTTCTAATATAACAAGTAAGAGAGAAATAGACTTAATGAAACTGCACTACTTAAACCCTAACTTGGAGGAAGTTAGTATTGGTGAGATCTTCTATTCACATGGCTGCTATAGGCATTTACAGAGGGCTGGGATTTAAATGTCAGGTCATGTTCCTGGTTTGTAAGCAGAGTTGAGAGATGGCCTTGAGATCTAAGTACATGTTATAAGCCTGAGGTCTGCACTGCTGACATGGCAGTGTGTGGAGTAGTTAATGGCACAGGACTTGGAAGCCAGACTCCCTGGGTATGAATGTCAGATTCATCCCTCGCTACCTGTGTATCTGTGCTTTCCTTTTGGTAATCAAGATCACCTTAGCCTGTACCTCATAGGGATTTTGTGAAGGCTAAATGAATTAATAGATATGAAGAACTTAAAACAGGGCCTAGTATATAACCAGATAAATGGATATTTTTGTTGTTATCATAATTTTAATGAGCCTGTACTATTTTTAGTAACTAATTTCCTCTAGATAAGAAGGCAAGATAGACCCATCCCACCATCTTTCCTTTCTTTGTTTTTGTTTTTTTTATTTCCCTTATTGGTTGCTTTATATATTTAACAAGTATTTATTAAATTCCTGCTACATACTACTTAACTGTCAGTGAGAACAGTGACTAAATGGGTCCTTACCTGGAAAGAGCCAAGGCCAAAAAAAGACCAGGAAATAGTCACAGTGAGTGTAGTATGCTAAGTACTAGGTGACTACATAGCAGGACACCTAAGTTGCCTGGAGAAAATCACAGCGCAGCAGAGACTGTAAGAAGTTAGCCAAGTGAAGGGAGGGAGGGAGTCTGCCGTGCAGAGTGAGCAGCATGGGGAAGGTCTCCCAGTGCGCAAGAAGGAAGCACCAAGTCGTAGGTTGGCGGTTCGCAAACTGGTCTCAGAACCTCTCTACACTCTTAAAAGTTATTGAGGGCCTCAAAGAGCTTTTGTCTATCACAATTTAATTAGAAAATAAAACTGAGAAAATATTGAAACACAAATACATTTTCCATTAGTCATCAGGGTGATGACATCATCACGTGCCTTGTTGCCTCTGGCAAACTGCATTCGTGAGAGAATGAGACTGAAAGAGGAAACTAACTCCTCATAGTCACTTTGAAAGTAATTTGATGTTGTGTACCTTCTGGAAAGATTGCACAGACCCCCAAGGGTCTCAGGCTGCGTTTTGAGATCATTTGGTTTGTGTTGTATACAATATGGGTCTTTGGTGGTTTTTTAAATATAAGTCTTCGGCATTCCTCTCTCTTGGGTCCTTACTACATTCCTGTAATGAAGAGGGGCAGGGATTATTATTGGTTTTCTTTTTAAACATAGGCCGTTGAGGCCCAGAGATCATCACTGTTCAGTCCCTTGAATGTGTCAGACTCTGCTGCTTCTTTGAAGGAAGGGCCTAGCAGTAATGGATAATGCAGAACAGGTTTTCACAATGTAAAACTGCAGCTGAATTAGGAGGAAGGGCCAGATTATCAAGGGATCAGCTGTCGGATTTTCTTTATGAAGATCTGCTTATGACCAAACTTTGTCCAAGTAGTGTGGTTGGAGTTGCTTATTGAGCTCTTTTGTCTGTTGTTCAAATGGGCCTTCCAGTCTAGCTTCCTACACAAAGTGGCAGGTCCAACTGGGTTTCACCAGTCTGCCCAGCAACAAAACATAGTCTTTTATTCTGTCTCTGGGCTGCTTTTGATGTTCTCAGGTTTCCTTTTTCTGCTAGATAAAATGTGAAATCCTATGGATGGAAAAGTCAAAATTCTATAACTCCAGGGTTTTTATGACTGTTACTCTTACTCCTATGTGTTGGTGCGGTGACAGACTGGTTGGAAAAAAGTCAGCAATGTGGGTATTGGAAATTGTGTTCTTGTTTGTCGGACAGATTCCTGCCTTTATCGAGGTGGTTTACCCTACCTGAACAAAGGAGGTCAAAGGCACATGAAAAGCCTTTGTGTCACGGCCATTCATTCGGGTGTCACATTTGTCCTAGTTCTCTTTCACCCTATGGTTCTGTGTGGGGAAAGCGTGAGGGGAGGACACTCTTTTTTTCCTTCCTTTCTACAACTTACAGATTTCTTTTCCACATAAAGCTACCTTTGAAATTGGTTAAAGGCTTGCACCTGGAGAAGAGATGTTAAAAATTGAAAGGAATGATAATCTCCTTGGGACCTTCAGAGCCAGCTAAGTAAATATAAAATTGTTATTTTTTTCAAAACCAGGAAATCATTTTATAATTAGAAAACAAATTCTTTTACAGAACATTTTCTTGAATCATACATTTTGACTTCCTTAAAAGTGTTTACATAAATATATCAAACCTTAGGAGTATTTCTATGGTACACCTTGAAAACAAGAAATATACTGACTCTGAATTTTCTGGAACTATGGAGGAAAGACTCAAATTATAGGACATACAAGAAAAAGAAAGAACATATGGAATTCATTTCTTAATCATTTTTAAAACTAGAGGTTCATAACTGCAGTTTTGAAATGATTGGAACCAGCATACATTGGAAAAGATGAAGTTATATACTATGTTCATAAAAGCCAAGGATACACAACATTAAATCTTAATACAGGCTAGATAAGCTTCGTGGACATTACTGCATTTGGGAATAGCACTAGCGGGGCTGCTTGTCTTTTAAGCAGAATTAACCTTATGTTTTTGTTGCCAAATTTTTTCATGTTGGGGACTTAACATTATTACCTAGGTTACTTATCAGTCCTGAGAAATCATATTAGAGTTCAGAAAGTTTTCTTATATAGAAGAGGAATGTGGCCAACCATCAGGAGGAAAGATTTATTCTGATTCTTAGGTATTTATATTCCGGTGTTGTAAAAGCAAATGTATACCATTTGAAGGAAGAAATGTATACCATTTGAATTTTGAATTTTTCCTTTCATGTCTATTTTGGTTGTTTTTTGATGGTATAAACAAATAAAAGGTTATCGCTACTCTTTATTAAACTTTTTTATATAGATAAAGTGAAGTAGACAATTGAGGTAATCTAGCTTGTGTTAAAGTAGAAAACCCACTTCTGCACGTAATTGAATATTGTAGGCAAAAATATTCTTTTTTCTTCAATTAATCCAAATAATCACCCCCATTCCACATATCCTTTTGTCGGTACAAATATAATCTACACATTTCATTTATTGCTGGTATTGTTAATAAATTTTCTCAGTTTTTATCAGCAGAGCCTGTCCAACACTTTAATTCTTTTATTTTTTCTTCACAGTTTGGAGCCTTTCTGTTAAGAAATTAAGCCTTGACTTCTTTAAGAATTCTTAGTCAAAAAGATTCCACTTTTCTTGCTGTGGAGCTGAACGGCAGTGTTGCATACTTCGCTGACATGAAATGTGAGACAGGGTGGACTTCAGACAGCCTAGGCCCACACATTTGGAAAGTTTGCCCTAAGAGAAGTAAAACTGACGTTTTGAGCACCTCATACATTCCACGTGAATTGCATATGTGCTCTCACTAATGCTTTTAGCAGCCCTATAAGGTAGCAGGATAGGTGTCATATTCTTTGTTTCTGTGTCTCTCTGTCTGTCTTTCTTTTTTCTTTTCTTTTCTTTTTTTTTTTTTTTGAGACAGAGCCTCAAGCTATCCCCCTGGGTAGAGTGCCATGGCATCACAGCTCATAGCAACCTCCAACTCCTGGGCTCAAGCGAGTCTCCTGCCTCAGCCTCCCAAGGAGCTGAGACCACAGGCGCCTGCCACAATGCCCGGCTATTTTTTGGTTGCAGCTGCCATTGTTTAGCGGCCCAGGCTGGATTCGAACCCACCACCTTAGGTGTATGTGGCTGGCACCTTAGCCACTTGAGCCATAGGCGCCGAGCCCTAGCTGTCTTTCTAATGAGGAAGTTTAGGTAAGCTTGAGAGAGGTACTTGCATAAAGTCACAGAGGTAGTTAATTGTAGAGATAAGATACTAAACTCAAAGCCTGTGTTCCTTTTCTCTTTAGAATATGCTGCCTGTCTGATAGTTGATATGAAGAATAACTTTTTATGGCTAGGGAAACCAAACCAAGAATCCTTTTAAAGATAAACTTATAATCTAGATATACTAGAACATTGGAAACAAATCCATCTTTATTATAGAGATGGGCAGAGGGAGTCAGTGAAACCCCGAATAGCCATACCTGCTCAAAGACTTACTGTGCTCTCCTCCTCTACTCGCCCGTCATCATTTTCTCATCTTCCATTAAATGCTCCTAGCCTGGAAACAGAATCTCCTGTGTTGGGAACTGGCCTATAGCCAAGTGCATAGTTACTGTACCTTCTGCCATCTTTAGGAGTTTGACAAAAACTCTCAAACTTGGGCAACCATTGGAATTATGGATCCTAGATCTGGGAGCTCATGGGACTGTGGAAAGTGGTCAAAATTGAATTGGACACTGGCTTGTTTACTCTGCTCTAGGCAATCACACAAGGAGTTTGCTTTTAAGGCTCCTACCTGCCAGTGTGGGGAGCAGTGGTTTAGAAGCCAAGTGAGCCCTCAGGGACTAGGGGGTATGTGAGAACAGATAGGAAGAAGAGGCAAAAGATAAAGCCGCCAGGCAGAGCATCAGGCCTAAAAGGCAACTATGAAATGAAGGTCTTTCTACATCAGTCTGTGGTGCCCTGATGCGCTCTGTTATTGCTATCTAGTCGTGATCTTTGTGTGGGTGGGAGCAGTAGTAGAATGGGAGGTAGAGTAGTAGAGTGGGATGGCATGAGGACTGAAACAGAGGCAGATCTTGGTACTATCTTTGTGGGAAAACAAGCAGAAAACCAGGGCCGAAGTAAAGGTAGGCCACTTTGGCCAGCTAATCCATAAGAATCACTGTGCAAGAAGCAGAGATTAGTGGACCAACCATCCTTCATTCTTTGCTGTAGACAGAAATAGTGAAAGCAAGTAGAAAATCAGAGATAGAGGTAGCAAAAGTGTAAGCTGTACTAGAGTTTCTTAAATAAGGAAATGAATTGACATTTATAGAAAAGATATGTATATATTTTACTAATATTATTGATGCCTCAAAACTTGTGATTAAATATAACTTAAAAGAAAAAATATCTCCATTTTCTAAAAGTGTTATCATATAAGAAATGCCTTATGCTTTAATAATTTTCCTATCCAGGGCGGCGCCTGTGGCTCAAAGGAGTAGGGCGCCGGCCCCATATACTAGAGGTGACAGGTTCAAACCCAGCCCTGGCCTAAAACTGCAAAAAAAATTTTTCCTATCTTTTTCATATTTCTTAAATGTATGTGATTGTGAAATGTAAAATAAAATGCTCCAACTGTTTAGAAAAGGAACGTTAGGCCAGTGCCTGTGGCTCCGTGAGTGGGGCGCCAGTGCCATATACCGAGGGTGGTGTGTATGAACCCAGCCCTGGCCAAACTGCAACAAAAAAATAGCCAGGCGTTGTGGCAGGCGCCTGTAGTCCCAGCCACTCGGGAGGCTGAGGCAAGAGAACCACCTAAGCCTAAGAGCTGGAGGTTGCTGTGAGCTATGATGCTATTGTACTCTACCGAGGGCAACAAAATGAAACTCTGTCTCAAAAAAAAAAAAAAAAAAGAAAAAGAAAAAGAAAAGTTACTCGATAGATTGCATTTTATGACCTAAGAGGTTAGGCTATTGCCATTGTTGTTTATTTTATGCCCCAAAATATAATTTTAAAATGGAGAAGCAGAAACATGTAACTATGTTGATAAGTTATAAATGGTCAGTGTGCTTTTTTCCTGAAGTGATTCAGAATTTAGAGAAAATATTCACATTTGTTTGGTGGCTTGATTCACTCTTTTTGAGAACTTGTGTTAGTGTGAAAGTAGAAAGATCCAAGTTGCTAGAAGGGCCCCAATCCAAGAAGGGTTAAGCAGAGTTCCTCCAGTGGCGTCACTGTAGATGTGCCAAAGTATTTATTGATTCCTTCAGTGCTCAGGGAATCTGAGTGGCCTAGGGGGGCTGGAGTCACTGCAGCTGGGAGCAGTCACCTGCAGCTGGGAGCAGCAGCATAAGTTCTATCCTGGAGTGCCAAAGAAAGATTATTTTCGGTGTGTGCCTTGATGTGAGAAGAATTGAGAAGCACCAGTTCTGGGGGAAAAAAAAAATAGGGAAAGGACTAAACCTTGTTAAATCTTACCTTTTGGCAATATATTCCCTTCTGGATATAAGCCCAGAAAAGTCATTTTTAATTAAAATGCTACTTTTGAAGATGAATTAATCCCTTCCTTATAAACATCCAAAATCTTTTATTTGGTATGTATTACTTAGAGAGCTTTCTCTGGGTATTGGAGACAGTTTTTCCATGCCAGGTACCGGAGCGCTGACTGGATGTACCGTCATTGTTCCCCCGTCGATGTGCTGCTGCTGTGTTCTAATGCTCTGAGCTCACATATATCCGTCAGGGGCATGTGGAACTTAGAGATTTTGTTTGTGTGTGTATCACTAGCTTTTTATTACTGTTTAGGACTACAATAGGGGGATGTAGTGGTGAAAAGAGGAGAATATGTTTTACATATGCATATATATTTAGTTACATGTATGTATATACATATGTATGTATATATGTATTGGAGTGTGCAGGTATACCAGTTATGATTACCTCTGGAGCATGGATGTGATTCCCATGCTATTGATGAGAAACTGAGAAAGAGAAGGGGTATGAGATTTCACTAAAGTTATGCAAGGACAAATAGTAAAAAGTGGAGCTGGGATTCAAACCTAGGATTGTTGGAAGCTTTTCAGCTTGTATAACTAACCATTATATTAAACTGCTTCTCTGGATGAGGAAAAAAATATTCTCAGAGGAGAATGACTCCCTGGAGCCTTCAGGGTGCGAGGTGAAATGGAAGTTGACACCGTCTATCGTCTATTTATTTGTTCATCCCACAACTGTTGATTGAGTACCCACAATGTGCCAAGCACTGTTCCTGGTACTTGGAACACATCAGAGAACAAAAGAGATTGATCCTTGCTCTTGGAGATACTGCTCTCAGTGCATTTACATTCCAGCAGTGAGGAGACAGACAATATTAAATGATAGTACTAATAAAACTTAACTAGAACTTACTACAGTGAATAGGGCAGGTGAGTTATGTGGTTTGTTAGAAGGTAATTGCTGTGGACAAAAAAGCAGAGTAAGGGAAACCAGGAATGAGGAGGTAAGGGGGGCAGGTGGCAGTTTTGAGATGTCAGAGTAGTCATTGTTGAAAAGATAAGATTTGAGCAAATTCCATCAAAAAACATGGGAAATTATTTTTTAAATAAAGTGTAGACATCTTTTCTTCTGAAATTGCTCTGGTTACAGATATCTGCAAACAAGTATGCCAGATGTATTTTTGAGAGTATCCTTACCTAAAGAGAAGTGCCAAGTGAGTGGACAAATTGGATAAATAAGAACAAGGAAGATACCATAACTCTAGGAACTTAAGTGGTCTCTAAAGTGAGGTCCCAGTGCTATTTGTGTTAAGGTTACAGGGGTCTCTAGGATTACTAAAGTCCTTTTCTTCTAGAATCACAGTGAGTCGGGTCAGTCTACCATGGTTCTGAGAAGCTCAAGCAAAGAGCAAAGTATCCATTCCATCACCTCTTCTGTTTTCCATGATAGCCTTTACCTTAACTCTGTGGACCTGGGCCTTAGAGATGTAGAGTAAATGTGGTGAATTTATTACTTTGTTTAGTAAATATTTATTAAGAGATTATTAAGTAAATAACAAATACTATGCCAGGTCCCATGGAAGATATCCCCCAAAGTTAATTTATAACATATTTTCTGCTGTCCCAAACTTACGATGTTCTGGAAAATAAACTATCAATACTGTGAACATTTACACAGAAATACATGATTACATGTGTTGTGTGCCAAGCAAATGGCTGAGATCACACATCTGAGAGGTGAAACCAGATTGGTTTGGAGTGATCAGAGAAGGCTTCAGAGGAACATTGAGTCCTGGGATAAACCTTAAACTAGTTTCTGTTGTTGAGGCAAAGGAGTTGGTGTGAAAGTGATTGCAGGAGACAGTGAGTAAATCAGCCTGTAGGGTCCAGGAGCGTGTCAGGGAGAGACAGGCTGTGTGGTTGGCAGGGTGGGTGCTGGCCAGCATGTGAGAACTCACAAATGCTAGGCCAAGGAGTTCAGACTCTAGGCCTGTGGCCTTCCTTCAAAGTGGGGTGTGCAGACAGTGTAACCTGTGCGGGAGAATGTGTTAATATGGTATTTTTTTTATCTCACCCTTTTAAGTACCATTTTACATAAGATATATAAAGTCCGTAGTATGTTAATAGAGTAGCATGCAATTTATACACTAAGTACATAAAAGCTGGGAGAATATGCTCAAAGAGGCCATTTCACATAAAAGTAAGAGCAGGTTCTGGAGCCAGCTTGTCTTCTAGAGCTCGCTGGCTGAGTTATTTAATTTCTGTGCCTCTACTTCTTTCTCTGTAAATGGGAAGATAAAATGACTTCATGGATTGGCTATGGAGATTAAATGAGTTAATGTGTGGGAAGTGCTTAACAAGGTTTCTGGCATATAGTAATGTTAGGTACTATTATTAATTACTGCTTACTGCTGCCACTGCCATCATCACCGTCACTGCTGATAGGGTTTTAAAATCCAAAAGTGTGCAGATCTCTGATGTAGATGGTGAGTAAAAAATTTTGAGCTACAGAAAAAGTAATGTACATTGAAATAATATTGTAAAATATGTGAGGATTCCTGTTGATATGTGGGTGTATGCTTAAGAGGAAAATAAGTTAATCTTCAGCAATTTTGACTTTATATGATATTGTGCTTTACAGCGTGCTTCCTCTGGTCAGTCACTGTGTTCTCTACTTTCCTGTAGATCATATTAAAGATCGTAAGAGCTGAGATTGGCTCAGATTTTTAAGAGCAGAGTTCTTGCCTATCAGATTGTTATTCCTTGCACCTGTTCTGTTTTGAATTACATCCTTTCCCTCAAACCCCATCAGAAACTTGATGAATCAGGAAAGGAACACTGTCACACTGTCTCAGACAAAGAACTCTTTTATCATTGGAAGGGGGAAATTTGAAGTTCATAAAGCGAAAGGAAATATAGGATCCTTCACTTTTCCAAGTTCATTTTTCATCTTGAAAGACATGCTTCCCATCCCCTCCCTCTCATCCACTCTTACTGTTTGACACTTCCTATGACTTAAGATAATTCTGAACATACTTTAAAAATACATTGAAACAAAACATCACACTGTGTGCACGCTCTCAGGCTTCTATCATATCTTAGAATCTCTATAAAGTATTTGATGGTATGGAGTCCCATTATGTGATGGAATTTGGTAATTGCCCATCCAATAAAAATAGTATTATTCGTTGTTTGTTTTTAGCATATGCCAATAGAATAGACAAAAAGTAATATGTCTTTGTTTTATTGGGGTAGCATTTTTGAGGTTACACAATAGTATATGTACTTCTATAATTCTAGGATTTATTTACAGCACACATTTCATTTGTTTTTAGTTTATAGAACCCATTTCAGTTACTAAGGATTCAGTTGGCCGTTTAAGAGCACTGTGGTTGAGTATAGCCAGACAATTTGGCAGCCAGATAATTTGGCAGCTATTCTAGCGGCTTGAAATAAAATGAACCCATGGGCCTAAAGGAAAGTTTAAAAAGGAATAAAACTCTTCCCATTTTTAACTCTTCCCATACTATTGTTCATGACCTTGGCTATTGCTCTGTACTGTGTATTACAGATTCGCACTGTCTTCACATGTCCCCTGAGGAAAAATCACCTTTGGTTAAGAACTTTTTGTTTCATGGTACCTTTAGATTTTCTCCATCATCCTATGGAGAAAAAGTTATATATATACTTAATTGCTGAATATCACTACAGTCACCTCTGAAATACTCCCTTTGGGAAGCTGTGCACTGATGGCAGTGCCTAGTCCACCTTTCATAGTAATTTTGGAACTCATTTTCTGGAATGACTATCAAAATGGTCATCGTATTACCCTTTGTGTCCTGAATGTCATTAGAACGTCTTCCTTTCAGTATTTCCTTTCTCTTTAGGTTAAGAAAAAATTCACTGGGGGCCAGACCAGGTGAGTAGGGAGGGTGTTTTAATACAGCTATTTGTTTACTGGCTTTACTCCCTCATGAACAGTGCTGCGTGAGTTGGTGCATTGTTGTGATGCAAGAGCCATGAATTGGCAAAAAAGTTCACGTCCTTTTGTCTAACTTTTTCACATAGCCTTTTTCAGCACTTCCAAATAGTGAACTTGGTTAACTGTTTGTCCAGTTTGTACAAATTCATAATGAACAATCCCTCTGATAATCAAAAATGGTTGGCAACAGTATTTTGATCTTTATTTGGACCAATAGAACTTTTTTGGTCCTGGCTGACTTCTATCTTGCACTTTCATGCTTTGTTTCAGGGTTGTATTGGTACACCCATGTTTTATCACCAGTGATAAAATGTCTCAAAACATTGTCTTCCCCTCCAAAAGGTCTTGGCAAACTTTAGCTCTTCCTTGTTTATCAGTGAGCTCCTTTGAGACCATTTTTGCACACACTTTTCTCAGTTAAGATTTTCCTGTTTCTCTATCAATGTTTACTTGTTCTGCTATACTTCTCACAGTCAGCTGACAATTTTGATACACAATTCAAGGGATTTTTGCAATGTTTTCATCACTTCTACTTTGGCCTCTCTTGATCCATGATGCTTTCTTTCCCTGTAGAAAAACATTTAATCCATTTGTACACTACCATTTCTTCATGGCATTATCCTCATAAACTTGGACTAACATGTATATCCCTGGTTTCATGTCCACTCTTGTCAAGTTTGTATGTGTGTGTATGTATGTGTATATATATATATATATATGTTTTTTTTTTTTAGACAGAGTCTTACTTTTTTT
>NW_003852419.1:1812022-1820570 GCF_000181295.1 Otolemur garnettii | reverse complement strand
AGTCCCCTGCCTCAGCCTCCCAAGTAGCTGGGACCACAGGCGCCCGCCACAACGCCCGGCCATTTTTTAGTTGCAGCCATCATTGTTGTTTGGTGGGCCCAGGCTGGGGATTCGAACCCGCCACCTTAGGTGTATGTGGCTGGCGCCTTAGCTGGTTGAGCCACAGGCACCGAGCCCTCTTTTAGACTTTTTATAGCGCATTCTTAATACCTCTTTTAGAAATTATAAAATAATTCTCATGCATGCTTTTGTTTGCCTATTTAGAAAAGAGAGTTAACTGCACATATTAAAATGAAGTCTTTTTGTTTTGGATAAAGGTGTATGTTTGGGATAAAAAGATAAGCAAATTAAATCTTACTTGCACTTCTCATATTACTCTGAGTTACATGCCTTTGCTGTGCCTTCTGTTCACATCAAGTGAATAAGGTTAATAATTGAGATATGAATTTGCACTTGCAAATGTTTACCCTTTTTTTTTTATTTGCCAAATGAGGGTAGACTTCTTGCTTCATCTTCTACTTTTTTTCCTTATTAATGAATGGGATGTGTTTTACATAACTGTATCAGTGACATTCCGAAGCAGTTGGTAGGTGTGAGATGTTTTAATGCTAGACCCACATTCATATTGAATAGGTAATCCTCTATTTTCACTAAGACCTTGGTCATTTTCCTATTTAAGATGCCTTTTTAATCTCTTTAATGTGAAATTTCTGGTGAAACGTCTATTTCATTTTTCATTAACTTCTTAAGAATCACATTTCTAAAAAGGGATCTAAAATTGTTTATTTGGAGTTACTTTTTATATCAAATGGATTTAAGGGAGGTTTTTTTGTGACTTTAAAGAGTTTACAAATGGTAGCAAATTTCATCACCTTAGTTAATCTTCAAAGAGATTTGTATAATTAACATCTTAGGTGGTGTTTGACTTTTTTTCCTGATTCACTTGTTAAGCCTTTAAAATGTCTTTAGTTCTTATAGACAGTAAGATAGGTATTGTAGGTAAGTTTTAGTCCATTTTATAGTAGATAGACTATGTTTGTCCTTCTCAGATTATAGGATATATAGCCATTTTTATATCTAACATGTTTCTGAAATACAGTTTTCATTTCCTGCTTTATAATTAATTTTTTTCAAAGATGCAAGGCCTTTTCCAATTTCCAAATTGGTTTTATATTGAAAAGCAGCATTTGTTGATCAGGAGAGAAAATTTAAGTCGTCCTCAGGTCTGATTTTCAGATGTGTATTTAGAGAACAGAGATATGGGGCAGTACTTGTGTGTGTGTGTATGCATGTGTACATTTAGGGTTGAGGTGCTAGAAATTTGAGTCTATATTCTTTAAGGAAACTCCAAGAATGGATTAGAGATATAATGTAATCCATGCCCACTACGTCAAGGAGTACTGAAGTGGTAGATTTCTGAAGAAAATCAATACCAGTGACCTCCAGCCTATAATCTCTAACCAGCAATGGGGTCTTTGTTCATGTACCCATCAGTCCTCATGACCTATATAGCCTTATTTAAGGACCATATTATTCTGCAAATGTGTTTTCAGGATGATCAGTTTGTTCAGGATAAATGTATGATTACTTTGTTAAGTCTTATCTTTTCCTCTCTTGTTTCTCTAAATTTTTACTTTCTCCCTCTTGAGGGAAAGCAGAGAATGATTAGAGGTGCTTAAGTATAAGTCTCAGCTGTCATCCGTTTCAGACATTTAATCTTGGATATCACAACATTGGTCACAATAAGTTTGATTGTTTTTTAACATTCACATAGAGAAGGTTGGGGATGGCCTATGCCGTAAAGTTCTATGTGTTTTGACAAATGCATAACATTATGTATTCACCACTGTAGTATCACATAGATTAGTTCCATACATTCCCTGTATTTCCCCTACTTAGACACTCCTCTCTCCCCAAACCTCTGGCAACCATTGATCTGTTTTTCATTCTGTTTTTGCCTTTTCCAAAATGTCATCTGAATGGAATCATAAAATATATGTATCCTTTTCATTCTGTCTTCTTTCATTTAGCAAAATGCATTCAGTATTCACTGATATTGATCTTGTTGTTGTTTCTTTTTATTGCTGAATTGTTATTTTATTTTATGGATATACTATAGTTTATTCACCCATTGAAGGACATCTTTGTTGCTTCTACTTTGGAACAATTATGTGTAAAGGTGCAGTAAAAACTGGTGTGGAAGTTTTTGTATGGACATAAGTTTTCAAACCAGTCGGGTGAGCACCTAGCAGATTACTGGGTCATATGGTAAGTCCATGTGTATAGGAAGCTGTCAAATTATCTTCCAAAATTGTTGTACCTTTTTCATTCCCACTAGCAGTGAATGAGAGTTCCTGTTGCTCTGTGTCCTTGTCAGCACTTGGTATTATCAGCTTCAGCTTTTTGGATTTTAGCTATTCTAGTAAGTGTGTAGTTATATCTCATTGTTGTTTTATAGTTTATGTCTTTTAGTAGGCAATTTAAATCCACATACATCATTTATGATTCCTATAAAAATCACTGAGATGATAAAAATCATAAAAATCATTTATGATTCCTAAAATCATTGAGATTTTTTAGCCATATTATTTCACGTTTGGTTTGTTGCATTTTCTCTTCACTTTTTTCTTTTTTCTTTACACAATTGTATAAATAGTTCCCTCTCCTTATTCTTTTAGAAGTCACATATTTTGCATCTTTTAAAAGAGATTGCTCTTAATCTTTATTTTTTCCTCTCTAGCAGATAAGGATATTTGAATGTTGTAATTCTGAATTTCCTTTTCCTATCCTCCACATTATTGTTGTCTATTAGACTCACCTTGTTTGTAATCAGCCATTATTTTCATTTTATGCTCACTATTTTTGCCAATATATTTGACAGATTCTTCAGTTCATCATTTCTTCTTACAGGCCATTCCTTCCTTCTTATTTCAATTTCTATCTTATTCGAATGTGTCCTCTAGTTGCTAAGCTCGTGGTATAAACTTCAGGTTGACCCTTACTTTCTCTCACTCCTTTGAAGATGATATCTCATTGGCTTATGACATTTGTTGTTACGAGACAGCTGCCATCAGTTTGATTGCCATTTCTTTGTTTTGTTATTGATGGTTTGCAGTTTTATTATGATATTCCTAAGTATTCATTAGTTCCATTTATTATTCTTAGAACTTGGTAGGATCCTTTAATCTGAACTCATGTTTATGAAACTCCAGAAAACTCTTTGCCTGTGTCTCTGTTTGAATGTTCCTATCTCACTGTTCTCTCCAATTTTTCCTACCCCGACTTGTCAGTAGACCTGTTCTTGCCTTTGAGGTTCTCTTTCACACATCTCCTTTCTTTATTTCTGTATGCTTTATTCTTGGTTGTTCCTTCTGATGTATTTTCTAGTCTACTAAATCCGTGTCTAACGACTATTATCAATTTTTCTACCTTAGCAAAGGAATTTTCTCCCCAAAATCTGCCTCTTAATTCCTCATATTTTTTTTTTACTTATGGCTTTTATTCCTTCTATAAGGAATATTTCTTTTTTGCCCAATTTGAACACATTTATTGTAAGTCTTTTTGAAATTGTTGGTTTTCTATAGTTCCAAGAGCATGAGTTCTGTCTTTTGCTGTGTCTGGTGCCCTTCTCAAGGTTTGTAGCTGTTTTTAGCTCAGGCTTAGGGATAGTTTTCCTAGAAGTGCCTTCTACACCGGATGGTGGAGGCATTTATCTGGGGTAGTTTCGTGTTTCACATTTTAGGGCCTTTCCCACAGACTTCCCACTAGGTTAAGACTCAGTGTTGTGTTAATTTCTTATTCTCACACTGCATATTTTCCTCCAAACCTGGACTTCTGATTGCTCCCGAGGAACTGACTCTTTATCACTGGTTCTAAGGGTAACTAGAGTCCTCACCGCACCCCCTGGCCTGCTGATGGAGTTCTCTGTGTGTGGAACAGTTTTTCATGGCTGCAAGCTTTGTGTAGGGCTCTCAGCTCACCTTGAGTCATTCTGCCTCATCTCTCACTTGCTGCTATGCCTCTGAGTACCTTCTTTATATCTGACACTTGGAGATTCCCTTCCTGGCCTTTGAGCTTTGTCATTAATACATGTTTTCCTTTTTAATAGAAATGACATTTAATGTGATATCTAGGCTGGAGTACAGTGACTGTTCACAGGTGTGATCATAGGACACTACACCCTTGAACTCCTGGCTTCAGTGGTTCTTCTGCCTCAGCCTCTCTAGTAGCTGGTACTACAGGCATGTGCCACTAACTCCAACTTTCTTTTTTAAAAAATCTATAATTTATATATGTTTAAAGAAGAGGGGGAAACTTGATAATGTCACCTCAGTCAAGCCTAAGTGACTAAATTTCTAAATCTCTTGGTATGAGTGAGTTATCAGTTTGCTTCCCCATCTAGGCCTGTGGCCCATAGGAAAGCCTATTAAATATTCAAGCAGGAGAGGACCATTACATAAATTCTAAAGGCAAAACCATGGATTGTTTTTAAATTCTTCCATCAGCTGGTTAAGTAGAGATGCTTTATTTGTGCTAATTTGGCACTGCTACCTCCTCTTTCCTTGACATTATGCTACTCCAAGAACTGTGTTCTGCCTGAGAAAGATAGTAGTGAATCATTCCATTTTATAGCCATGTATAGGTGGCCTTTCAGCTGTGGACTCTGCTGATGAGAAGACAGCCCTGAGGAGGAGACCTGAATTCTTTAGAGCTGAGGCCTGAGCCTTCCTTATGCTCCCAGCATCTAGCACTGGCTCTGACACACAGGAGGGCTCCTGAAATGTTTGGTGAGTGCAAAGTCACAGAGATAGGGGCCAGAACTCACAAATCTTAATTCCCTCGACAAGTTCTTTCTAGGACATCCCTTTTCTAGTCATTGCTCATAATGGAGCAGATCTTTCTCAGAGGAGTGATGGGCAGAGGGAAGCAAGTATCTATATTGCCAGAGCCCTCTGCAAAGGCCCTCTAGATTTCTGCAATTACTGACATCTGGCTTCATTCAAGCATGGCTTTTGGGCCTAGGAAAAACAGCAACAAGAGTCCTTGCGGTTGACTTCAAGTCGGCATTAGATGTTTTGGTTCTAGGTGGGACAGAGTTAGGAGTCATTCGTTTAATATGTGGCTTAGTGACAGGCTGAAGTTTATCTTTATCATTGTCTAAGAGCATCCTAGTAAATCTTTAACAATAAATTTAGTTTGGGAAAGGGATATTAGAGTGTGTTTTTGGCTATAAAATCAAAGGGAACTTTGAAAATGAATTGAGCTAAATAGAGACTATTTTTGAAAAGCAGGCGATTTGCTCTGTTTTTTGTTGGCTCAATTGTCTTGGCTGCTTATAGAGAATCATTATAAGAAGGATGTTTTCAGGAGTGTGTGCAACATGGTGTCTTTGTACCCCGACAGTCTAAGTGCAGTGAGACACAGGAGGGGAGTGTGCTTTCTGAACTGTGGCTTTTTATACACCTAATGCAGTAGAAGAGGGTGCATGCTGGTTGTATGTGGAATCCTTGGAAAGGACAGACTTAGAGAAGGGCTGTTCTGTTTTCTACAGGTACAGCTTTAACCATGCTATAAACATTGGCTCTGAGGGTTTCATAATCTGGCTTCAGGGGACCTTTTTAGTCTGAAACAGCTTACAGTTGGGTGGCATTTCTTGTGTTGGGCTGTGAACACTAACACCAATTTCACAAAATTCTCCTGCAAAGTGCTTTTGTGTGCTTGTGCTTTGTTTTATTCCTTCTCTTGGAGACCTTCCTGGTGCAGGCCCTGGGCCGATTTTCCTTTGGTGTCTTAACCACTGTCAGTAATTCTATAACAGGATTAAAGGGATACCTCAGTTTTCAAAAATAGAAGCTCAAGAGGTTTACTGCCCAGCAGAGGGAAGTCAGAATAACCAGCGTTATATTCTTTTGGCATGAAGATTTTCAGTTTCCTACATGGAAAATTAAAACATTTACAAAATTTTCCTCAGTGTAAAATTATGTTGAAGTGCATGCTAGTTTCTTTTGGAAAGAATTTTGTATAAGGTAGATTATTCTTAGATGTCATCTAATAATTGAAATACCAAGAAGCTACCATGATAAAGTAAATGAGATGGGGACCCTAAATGTACTAGCATTTTAGAATTTAAAGGCATAGGGAGAAAATCCTCTGTCTTATCATAGTGACTTCATTCCTACGTAGGATGTACACTTTGTAAAACTTGCACTGTTTTTATTACTCTACAGATAGTGTTTCATTGACAAACTGTGGAGTGGAAAGAGGTTTGGGAAATACAGGCAGGCTTGTATGTAACATTTTCTTCACCTACTTCCTAGATTTTTAACCTATGGCAAGTCACCTAAACTCTGAACCCCACTACAGAATAATATAACACATAATTTTCAAGGTTGCTATAAGGAGTAGAGATGTTATATGTACAAATTTCCAGTAAGGCTGGCATAGTATAGTTTCTTAATAAATGGCAACCATTATTTGAATGGTGGGATTTGGCGGGAAGGGTCCCATGACCATTTAGCTGGATCTATAGGTACCTGCCACATGCTCAGGTAATTTTTCTTTTTTTGCAGAAACAGGGTTTCACTCTTGCTTAGATTAGTCTTGAACTCCTGACCTCAAGTAATACTCCTGCCTTAGCTTCCCAGCATGCTAGGATTATAGGCATGAGCCACTGTGCCTGGCCATTTCCAATAAAAATTTTAACATTTATTTAAAAAATTCACTTAATAGTACAATTCCAAAAGTCATATAAAAGAATAAATAGTAAGAGAATAGTATAAATGTTTTTTAATTAGGCTTCTGTTGAATCTGTAGAGCAATTTGAGGGAGAATTGACATTGTTAATATATTATTTTCATAAAGGTAAAATCATCACTTTTAGGCCAATATAAAATAAACATGTATAAAAGATTTAGCTCATTAATTAATAAGGGAATCAGAAAGATGTTATGATCAATTCAAAGAACATCTGAAGAACTAGGGTATTTGTGGTTAATTTATTTTATTTTAATTCTTCATTTTATTTTTTATAGGTAGGGTTTTGCTCTATTCCCTGGGTTGGGAGTATAGTGGCACCATCATAGATCACTGCAGCCTAGAACTCCTGGGCTTGCTAGGATTATAGACGTGACTCACCGCACCCTATAATAAATTTAATAGGAATGTTAGGATAAGATTGCTGGGGTCGGTAATAAAAAAGTTTACTGTCCAATAGATCATCTTTGGGTTTATCTGTTGCACTGGATAGAAATTATTTGTATCTCTACTCTACAAAGCTTTATAAGTTCATAAGTAACATTACTAAGTCCAGGATCTTCACTTAGTACATTTCTCTAGGCCAGGGGCTGGGGAGCCATGGTCTACATGCCAAATACACCCTATCTCCTGTTTTATAAATAAAGTTTTATTGAAACACAGCTATGTTTATTTGTTTACATATTTTCATATATTGACCTTACACCCTATAATCTTGCTAAATTTACTATATAGCACCTTCTCTTGATAGATTCTTTAGGATTTTACTATATAGTTTCATCATCTATGAATAAAGATAATTTTATTTTTTCTAATTAGTATGTCTTTTTTCTCTTTGAATTATTGTACTTTTTATGACCTCCAGCTTAATGTCAAATAAGAGTGGTGAAAATAGATAGTCTTGCTTTTTCCTAGTTATTAATACATACAATAAAAGCTGTAGGTTTTTTCTAGACGAACTTTATCAGATTGCAGCATTTTCCTTCTACTCACAGTTTGTTGAGGATTTTTTAATAAATGTGTTGAATTTTATCAAGTGCCTTTTCGACCTGTATTGAGATAATCGTGTTTTTCTTTTTTTGATGAGTTAACATGATGAATTATGTTGAATTTTTTTAATGTTGAACCAATCTTTCATTATCAAGAACCATCTTGATTCCCTTTAATGAGTGAAATAAATTTTTTTATTTGTATTCATTTTGTATGTGTCTGAGAGTAATTAGCCTTATGAAAATTATACTTTAATTTCTCCCCCAAATTGATTGATTCAACATAATCCCAGTAGCAAATGGGTTTATCCATTTCTAACTTCTTTATTAATTACTGGGTTAGGTTTGCTGATGTTTTATTAAGGGCCTTTGTGTCTAGGAAAGGAAAATCAATAATTATAGAACTATACACATCCTATAATTAGGACTTGTAATGTAAAAGTATATTAGGATTTATTATAATACTATATTAACAAGTAGCAAAACATCATGGTTCAAAATAAATATCAGAGAACAAAAGGGAATAACCAGAAACAGACCCCGGTATACATAGTATGCAAAAGTTTAGTATGTTATAAAGGTATCATTGAAAACTCAGTGGGGACAAATCTGCTGAGGCCTCTTCATTGCAGACTAGTCCCAGGACACAATCATGCTCCTTAGGAGTGACCTTTCATGGCCTGTGCTCACAGACTGTTTGTCTGAATCCCACGGGTCACTCTAGCCATCTTGACTCAAAGGCTGCAAAGACACCAAAGGGTTCTGTCTTCACCAGGGCTTCTTTTTTTTTCTCTCTCTCTCTCTCT
>NW_003852419.1:1797725-1812002 GCF_000181295.1 Otolemur garnettii | reverse complement strand
GAGAAGTTTAATGTTCTCTGCATTAAACTGCAAGATGTGCCTAGGGGCCTTCTCAAGAGGATAGAGAAAGAAGAGGCTTCTTTGGAGGAGAGGGAGAGCTTATCCACTCTAGGGATACTCTAAGGATGACCATGTTGTGACTTCCTCCTCCAAATACAAGGATACATACATATGCTGGGACCTCTTCTTTCTTTCTGACCTCAGGGCTGTACATCTTCTGAGCCTTATTTGATTATCCACTTCCAAGCCCCAGCTCTCCTTTGGGGTGTTGACAGACAGAGAAATTGGTTACTATTGACTTAAAGAATTATTGAAGGAACTTAAAATTGATGGTAAAAATAATTTTAATGAGGCAGGAAACTAGCAGTAATGAATAGATAAATAACACTTAATAAATTAAGAAGAAGAACAATAAGAAATAGGAAAATACTCTAAAATATCTTATGTACAGGAAGAGAAAACGAAGAGAAAACTACGTAAGAATATTGTTGCTTATGCCTAGGTGTATGGCTGTGGGAGAGATCCAATTCTAGGTTATAAACTATATAAGCTTTTGCCAGTCCTTTCTGAATAAATGAGTGTAGCAAGTAAAATTGAGGTGTGAGCCAAGGGAGTGCAGAACCATAGCATTAGTTTTTCATGAAATTGTTGACAAAAGGAACATTCCAAATCATGTGTTCCAACTACCACTATCTCTTGCAAGAGATGTTTGTGGGCTCACCCATGTGTTTATACATAGTTTCATGTGCATGCATACACATAACTATCTTATGATTAGCCCACTGTTACGATGCATATGTCACAATCCGTTACACTGCCTCACCCAAGATCCTGCTTTATACATGGTACATAACCTGCTTCCTTCTTTATACAACTTTGGGGGCAGCTTTTGATCATTGTACTTGGTTACTGCTTACCATTACCATGGTTGTCTCGGAGACTGACAGCAGGTGCTATGCTTGCTTAGAATGTTTCCTTATCTCCTCCAAACTGTTGTTGAAGGTGTTACTTATTGTGGTTAAGGTAAAAGGAAGACAGAGTGAGAAGCTCACTGCAGAACTCTTGGGATCTCCTACCCCTCTTCACATTCACAGCTGCCTGGGTGAAAAGGAGGAAAGCTGCTTTGTTGAAGGAGAATATAACATTATAGGAGATGTAAGATGCTGTTCTGACCCTTCTGCACAATGCCACGTCCTACCCAGTATTGGACACACAGGGTCTGTCTTAGTGTGGGCAGCTGTCACAAAGTACCACAGACTGAATGGCTTACAAATAACAGAAATTTATTTCTCATACCTCTGGAGAGGTGAAAGTTCAAGATCGGGGTGCCAGCAGATCTGGATTCTTGAGAGGTCCCACTTCCCAGAGCAGATTTCTGACTTCTCCTAGTGTCCTCACATGGCACAGAAAGCAGGAGCTTGCTCTCTGGCCTCTTCTTATAAGGCATTAATTCCTTTTATGAGAGTCCTACCCTTCTAATTATCTCCCAAAGGTTCCATCCTCAAATGCCATCATATGAGGGATTAGATTTCAACATATGGATTTATCGGGAGTAAACACTGAATCTGTAAAGAGAGCTAAACTCTAGGAATTGGTGAGCTGAAATGTTTCCACATTAAAAAAAAAATCAACAAGGAAAGGAAATGCTGCTCATAAAATTAGGTATTTTGATAAATATAAGGTTAGGTTGATCCTTTCAGCTGGAGACGCCATCTTCCAGTAATTCACCAAAATGATGAACACAAAGGGAAAATGAAGAGGCACCGATACATGTTCTCTAGGCCTTTTAGAAAACATGGAGTTGTTCCTTTGGCCACATATATATGCGAATCTACAAGAAAGGTGATGTTGCAGACATCAAGGGAATGGGTACTGTTCAAAAAGGCATGCCACACAAATGTTACCATGGCAAAACTGGAAGAGCCTACAGTGTTACCCAGCATGCTGTTGGCATTGTTGTAAACAAACAAGTTAAGGGCAAGATTCTTGCCAAGAGGATTAATGTTCATATTGAGCTTATTAAGCACTCTAAGAGCAGAGACAGCTTCCTGAAACGTGTGAAGGAAAATGATCAGAAAAAGAAGGAAGCCAAAGAGAAAGGTACCTGGGTTCAACTGAAGCACCAGCCTGCTCCACCCAGAGAAGCCCATTTTGTGAGAACCAATGGAAAGGAGCCTGAGCTCCTGGAACCTATTCCCTATGAATTCATGCCATAAAAAGCATATAACATAGCACACAGGAGTGCCGGTAGACCCATGTTTTTATTTATTCCCCATGAATTCATGGCATAATAGGTATGCAACATAGCACACAGGATAACCAATAGACCCCATGTAACAGTGATACAAGGTGCTGGAACCTATTCCCCATGAATTCAAGTCAATGAACGCTTTGTCACATTCAAGGGCAAACTGCCTCCCTGAGCTACAGGAACCTTTTCCCTATGAATTCATGGCCTAATAGATAAAAACAGTAGCCTACTGCTACTGTAAAAATGTTTCTCCTTCATTCACTAAAGTATGATATTGTTTTCCCCAAAGAAATATTAAAGCAAATTTTAATAGTGAAAAAAATGCATATATATATATGTATATATATATATAGTTAGGTCCTCATTATAAACATCAAATGGCTTGCAGAGTTCTGTTTGAAAATATTAGAAGAAAATAAAGGTGGTTCATCTCACATACACAAGTGGGGAAGGACTTCACAAGCATAAAAATGCCAGAAAATGAGATGCAATGAAAATATTTGGGTATTTCATTACACAGATATCTAACTCTTATGTATACATAGTACCACAAAACATAAAACACATAATTAAGTAGCAAATATGCTGCAACATTAAAGAATATATAAATATCATTGTATAGCTACAGTTACTTAGCTAACTTTTAGACAGAGAAATATCTGAAAGAAAACAATCCAAAATGTTAACAATAACGTGGTTTATTATACGCTTTTGATTTTTTTCCCTAAGAGAACTTAGTCAATTACTAACACAGATGATTTTTGATGAGGTGAGTGAATTACTTTAGTTCAGGAGTTGGAGACCAGCCTGAGCAAGAGCAAGACCCCATCTGTACTAAAAATAGATAAAACTAGCCTGGCATCGAGGCACATGCCTATAGTCCCAGCTGCTTGGGAGGCTGAAGCAAGAGGATCACTTGAGCCTGGGGTTTTGAAGATGCTGTGAGCTATGTTGATGCCACTGTACTCTAGTCTGAGGCAATAGAGGTAAATACTGTCCTGTCTCAAAAAAAAAAAAAAAAAAAAGTAAAAGTAAAAAGAAGTGTTTCTGGTGTGTTCTAAAGGAAAGTTTAAAAACTTACTAGGCTAACACTCTACTTCTGTCACATTGGAGGTTGAACCACTTTGAAAAGCAATTTATGTGACATATTCCTTTCTGATAGCATGTAACAGGAAATGCTGAACAGAACAAGAAAATTCATGTTGTAGAAACTTCCCTCCATCAGCTTTATTGATTTGGTGGAAATTTGAGGACCTTCGCACCCTGCAATACAAAGTCGCCAGAGGGGTTAGAAATTCTTGATCTTAGAATTCCAGGTTTAGGCTCGGTACCTGTGGCTCAAGTGGCTGAGGCGCCAGCCACGTACACCTCAGGTGGCGGGTTTGAATCCAGCCCAGGCCCACCAAACCCATGACGGCTGCAACCAAAAAATAGCCGGGCATTGTGGCAGGCGCCTGTGGTCCCAGCTACTTGGGAGGCAGAGGCAGGAGACTCGCTTGAGCCCTGGAGTTGGAGGTTGCTGTGAGCTGTGATGCCACAGCACTCTACCCAGGGCAACAGCTTGAGGCTCTGTCTCTAATAAAAAAAAAAAAAAGAACTCCAGGTTTAATGGCCACTTCAACTCTTTGTTGAAAAAGTTTTCTTAGAAAAAGAAATTAATTTGAGTTTTACAATTTAGGGTTTTTGTTCGTTTTTGTAATTCTAACATTAGGACTGCACCAAAATGTACCTTCTTCCCTAATGTTCATTCCAGATGCATCTTCTGAATGCATTTAGGTCCAGAGCCGAAATGCTGCTTGACAGTTGTTTATTTTAGTCAATGTTACTGACCGTATTTAATAAACTAGCAGCTCTTCCAAAATTATTTTTGCTTAAAAAGACTTCTTGTGCATTCAGCTTGTTCTTTTCCCAGTTATTTTGTTGTATCCAGGAAGCACTGCTATTTCTTAGATAATTGCCACTGATGTGTACTCATTTGTTTAGCTGAGCACATAGTCTTTGTGATCTGCCAAGAAAGAAGTTTATATGTGAGGAGGTGACAACAGGCAGCCGAAGATAGGAAAGTGCATTTGGAGGAGTGGTAACAAAACCCAATACCTCGGGATGAGTTATCTCAGCCATCAAAATGCCAGGATGAGTTGTGTATCTTGGGCCTGGGTTTTATAATCCATCACCGGCTTGGGGAGCAGATATTTAAACAATGGGTAAAGTTAGCACGTAAACATAGCTGCTAAAAGGACAAGTGATTTCTTAGTGCACCAGAAAAGGGAAACGACAGTGGATTCTCTTAGCAATTACATTGCCAGTTTTGCAGAGGTTTAGCAGACATACTAAAGTAACTCAGTTCATGGACAGTAAAACAGTTTTAATTGGAGAAACTGTGAAGGTTTATTTTGTTTTGTTTGCTGAGAAGTTGATACATTCAGGGATGAGTTAACAATAGAACCAAAGCATTTGAAAATCCGAGTCATGATCTTTCTCCTTTGTAGCAAAAGATACACATATTTGCCTTCATTTGTATGAGAGCATTTCT
Organism: Otolemur garnettii; assembly: GCF_000181295.1. Classification (NCBI taxonomy): domain Eukaryota; kingdom Metazoa; phylum Chordata; class Mammalia; order Primates; family Galagidae; genus Otolemur; species Otolemur garnettii. The sequence goes on along the minus strand of NW_003852419.1, from coordinate 1,807,218 downwards.
TCCTTACTAAATATTTCTTAATATAAAGAGAGAATTTATATCTGAAGGAGTATCCCCCTCCATAAAAAGTGAGCACTGCTGCTACTTATATTATGAACAATCAGTATCTGTTAACATTTTAAGTAATTGTGGGAATTTCACCATTCAACCACCAATGCAAAACAATGTTTCAATGTACAGTTTAAAACAGATGTGATGTAATAATCTTACTCAATAGAATCATTTGTTGAGTTATATCACTATAAGTAAAAACTAATTATGTATACTCAAATTTGGCATTTAAGTTGTATTTCAATTTAAAAATCTTTAATTGGGAATGGTGGGCAGGGTTTAAGAATTATGTTTGATAATTTAAAGAATTATATACTTTATAATACTGTGAAGACATTCTGTATCTAAAAATATTCCCCAAGGACTGAAGCTTGTGGTTTTAAGGTAATTAAAAACAGGGAAAATGTTTTTAAAGTCTGCCTTCAAGTCACTATATAGACTATTTGGCACAATGAAAATTCCAGCAGCTGAAAAAGAATATGTTGTGGGCATGTTTTTAGCGTTCACTTCAAAGCAGAAATATAATATTCATTAATCTTGTTCTTTGATTGTGATGTTAGCTCTTTCGTTACTGTTGAGTTTACCTTGGCCTGAGTGCTGGCAATTAAATGGCACAGTGAAGATTACTGGAAAACATTAACTTGTTATTGTTAGTTGACATCGTGCTGAGGTTGATGGGAAGTAGAGTTTATAAATAGCTCGTCTGTGCGTTCATTTCGAAATCTGCTGAGTTTCAGGGATGAATCTCATCATTTGGATCACCCATTATTTACATTTGAAGTTTTTTGTTTAATGGAGAATAATTTCATCCTTTTGAAATATATATCATTGAACATAGCTGTGATACATCCCTTCTTGAATAATTTGGCTTTCTGTCATTTTCTTAACTTTATTTTTTTGATATATTTTGTATAGGTGATGATATTTCACTGTTTAGAAAGAGGTCCACATTACTTTCTATTTGATATAGTTCGTTTATATTTTAACCTAGAATGATCTTCATGTTTTGAATAAGGATGTTTTCAAATAAGCAATCTTGAACATTTGCAGTATTCAAGATGAAACTTCTGTCCATGTCTAAGAAGCATGCTCCTGTGTGTCCTTGCCTGAAAGCAGGCCTGCTGCTTATTTTTATGATGCACTATCAGATGCAAATCATTAACCAAGATCTCCCAAGCATAATGGCGGAAGGAACACAAGGTCAAAGCAGTAATCCATGAGGGATGAAAGGAAGTTGACTCTATTATGAGAAATCTAGGCAGTCAGACAAACTATAATGATAGTTTCTAGAAATCTGGCCAAATCACTGTTAATTGCTTTCCTCTTTCAGGCCAAGAGACAAACCCTACGTTTTCATTCTTATTCTCCTCATTAATTGTTGGTATGGGAAGGATTCAATGCTCTTCAGGCTTTAAGACATGGAGTTTCTGGGGTTTTTGTTTTTTTTTTTAAGTTGGATGGTGCCTTTACCGATTAATCAGGTTTTAATTGAGTTCAACTCAAGCACTCAGTACTGTGCTAATTAAACACTATGGTATAAATTCATTACTGGAATCTTACAACGTAACTGGGGAGATAACAACCAACAAATGTGAAACAGAAAAATTAGAGTACAGAATCAATCAGATAGTAATTCCATATTCAGAGCATGGCTGGAGTAGGTAGAATTTTCATAACTAAATCCTAAATAATGCAGATCACCTGGCTATATGTTTTCAGACCTGTGGTTGTTAGTATATTGACAATATACTAACAGGAGGATTTGATGGACTTTCAGTGTTTCCCAAACTACCTACACAATAGTTACTTAGAGTACGATTTAAGTTACAGATTCCCAAGCTCTTGTCCTGGAGATTTTGATTTTATAGCTCTGAGATAGAACCCCAGAATCTGTCTTTTAAGTGAGGTTCATATTCTTATGATCAGACAAGTTTGGAAAACATGGGGTTAAGGGTGGAAGAGAAGGACTCAATGTATAAACTGAATTAATGTAAGAGAAAAGTGATTCTTGCATCAGATGCAAGAGATGACAGAAGATTTATCCCATAAGTGATGGATATTATATATCACTAGGAATCTGTCTTTGAGGTTAAAGGACCACAAAGAACGATTTTTATTTTTATTTTTAATTTTTTTTTTTGAGACAGAGCCTCAAGCTGTCCAACTCCTGGGCTCAAGCGAGTCTCCTTCCTCCGCCTCCCAAGTAGCTGGGACCACAGGCGCCCGCCACAATACCCAGCTATTTTTTGGTTGCAGCCATTATTGTTGTTTGGTGGGCCCGGGCTGGGGATTTGAACCCGCCACCTTAGGTGTATGTGGCTGGCGCCTTAGCCGCTTGAGCCACAGGCACCGAGCCAAAGAACGATTTTTAAAACACTGAAATGTCTAAGCCCAAATATTAAAGGGACAGAAAGTGTTCTGGATTTCATTTCCTCCCTTATTTTCTATCTCACCCATTTCACCCTTAGGAAGGATGCTCTTGGTCATTCATGTGGAGAGCAGGCAGAGACATGCTTGAGGAGGAAGCATTTGAAATAGCTCATGGTATTAGCTTGGCAGATATGAAGGGAGCCTCTTCCAAGTTAAAAAAGGCAGCTGGCAAGACTGCCCAAAGGAAGGAGCGGAGGAAGCAGGAGACTGAGTGAGCAGTTTAATAACAGTGGTATGTGGTCTAGATCAAGGGGCATGAAGTAAGAGTTGCAGAGGCAGAGATAACAAGAATAATTATAATTGCGTGTGATACATTTTATAAAGATCAAGTAGGTCAGCAGTGCATGTGAACTCTTGGTCCTCATGACTAGAGAAGAAAGCAAGGTAATGAAAACCCCAATAGATTTTCTGATTGGATGGGGTTCAGGAAGATGGAGTGGTAAGTTTAGGTGTGAAATCTTCTGAACAGATTTCAACATTGGTAAATGAAAGGAAGCCGTCAACAGGTTTAAGAAGTGGTGCAGAACAGGGATAACGAGGGAGAGGGGCTGAAAATGTAGGAGCCCTTTAACTGTGAGCAGAGAAAAAGTTGATGCTGGATGGCCAGTAAAGTTGGTGGTTTAGTACATGTGCATGATGTAAGGTGAACTTTCGTACTACTTTACGATAACTTTCACTGATCATAATAGTAGTCTCAAGCACATCGTCTGTGAGAAGCATAATGGTTTCTTAAATAGTGTACAATAAGGAAGTTTTTTAAAAATAAAGTGCTGCCTAAGATGTTGGTGTATGGATTCCCCCCCCCCAGCATAATGGTGGAGAGACTAGAAAAGCAGTGAGCTTTTAAAAAGCAGTAAAGCAGGTCTTTACCTTCCGCTCATGCACCCCAGTGTTTCAGTGTCACTTGAGAATTGTTCCTGTCTTCACAGTCACTACAGTCTCACACTCGCATCTAACGATAGACTGCTGTTTCTCATCAGCACCTGTTGCTACCGTTTGTTTGTTTGTTTGGTAAAGAATTCAAAGAAGTCAAAATGAGATTCTAAAAGCATTTAATTAACTAGGTTCACAGTACTAGTTAGTAATCTAAAGTAAATGTGTAGTTCACTCACAAGGCTTTTTAACAGATGAAGAATCCTGCAATCAGAGAAATCAGAATATGTCCCAGATATAGTACTGACTGTAGTTTTACAATGTTGAATATACTGACTTGAATGTAGAGAAGTTTTTGAATTTTTAAACCTTTTAATTATGAGTAAAATATATGTAACATGAAATTTGCCATCTTAACCATTAAGTGCACAGTTTATTCAGTATATTCACATGAAGCTGTCTGTGCTGTAGCATGTGTCAGAATTTTCTTTTTAAGGGTGAATAATATTCCTTTGTGTGTACATTCCACATTTTGTTTATCTGTTCACTGATGATGGAACTTTTGGTTACTTCGACTTTTTGGCTATTGTGAATAGTGCTGCTATGAGCATGGTTGTATAAAACATCTCTTTGTTTTTTTTCTTTTTGCAGTTTTTACCCGGGGCTGAGTTTGAACCCACCACCCTCGGTATATGGGGCCTGCACTCCTTGAGGTGCCTCCCTAAAACATCCCTTTGAAACCCTGCTTTTAGTTCTTTTGGATATAGTAGGTCAGATAATTAAGTTCACAAATTCATCCTAGAAAAAGTGCTACATACCTCATTGCTGAATATCACTATAGTCACCTCTGAAGTGTTCCCTTAAGGAGCTGTGCCCCAACGCAAGTATAATCCATTCTTCAAAGCACTTTTTCTAGGATGAGTTCATGAACTTAATTGTCAGACCTCATCAGACTATAGCCATTCTAAGAAGAGTTTCAAAATTGCTTTGAAGGGTAGGGTGGCACCTGTGGCTCAAAGGAGTAGGGCGCTGGCCCTATATACTGGAGGTGGTGGGTTCAGACTCGGCCCCAGCCAAAAATTGCAAAAAAAAAAAAAAAAATTGCTTTGAAGGGTGGACTAGGTGCTGTCATCAGTGCATAGCTTCCCAAGGGGAGTTCTTCAGCAATGAGGTATGTTGTACTTTTTCTAGGATGAGCTTGTGAACTGAATCGTCAGACCTCATCTACTTAGAAGTGATATTGCTGGATCATGTGGTAATTTGATTTTTAATTTTTTAAGGAACTGCTGATTGGGAATCTTAATTTCTTGTTTTGCTTAGGCAGAAATTTCATGAGGCTAGGCTGGGCGTGGTGGCTCACGCTTGTGATCCTAGCACTCCGGGAAGCTGAGGCAGGTGGATTGCCTGAGCTGCCAGGTTCAAGACCAGCCTGAGCAAGAGCAAGACCCCGCCTCTAAAAATAGCTGGGTGTTATGGCGGGTGCCAGCTACTTGGGAGGCTGAGTCAAGAGAATCACTTGAGCCAAAGAGTTTGAAGTTGCTGTGAGCTATAATGCCACGGCACCATACCAAGGGCGACAAAATGAGACTCTCAAAAAAAAAAAAGCAACTTCATTAGGAACCTTGATGTTTTGCTTCCTGAGCCCCAGTATTAAGATTTGTGCATAAACATTAGCTTTTCTGTTTGTATTCCTCTTTGTTATGAGTCCCTCTCCCTCTCTACCCCACCTGTATACCACAATCCTTTTGAAACATTTGAATCTACATTTTTCCCTGAAATTGTTTGAAGATCTGAGAAATTGTTTAGAGATTGGAGACCCTGGTGATCATAGAGATTAACTACCAGTTATACTTATGCAATTTTGAATCTACCTTGATCTCTTGGGTTTTTTTATTTTTGTTTATTTTTTTTTTTTTTTTGAGACAGAGTTTTACTCTGTTGCCCTGAGGTTGAGTGCCATGTCATCATTGTAGCCCACAGGAACCTCAAATTCTTGGGTGCAAGCAATCCTCATACCTCAGCTTCCCGAGTATCTGGGACTACAGGTGCCCACCACAATGCCCAGCTAGTTTTTCTATTTTTAGTAGAGACAGGGTCTTGCTCTTGCTCAGGCTAGTCTCGGACTCCTGAGCTCAAGCAGTCTACCCATCTTGGTCTCCCAGAGTTCTAGAATTACAGGCATGAGCCACCCTGGACCCTTTATCTGTGAACTTTTCCTATTAAAACAGTTTTCTAGACCATGATTTTTATTTGTTGCTATTTTTAAGGAAATTAACTTCATTTTATATGTAGTAGAGTTGTATAGAACCCATTTAATTTACTAAATTTGTGTCAAGTTAAGAAAGACAAGGCTCGGCCCCTGTGGCTCAACTGGCTAAGGCGCCAGCCACATACACCTGAGCTGGCGGGTTCGAATCCAGCCCGGACCCGCCAAACAACAATGACAGCTGCAGCAACCAAAAAATAGCCGGGCGTTGTGGCGGGCGCCTGTGGTCCCAGCTACTTGGGAGGTGGAGGCAGGAGACTCGCTTGAGCCCAGGAGTTGGAGATTGCTGTGAGCTGTGATGCCATAGCACTCTACCCAGGGCGACAGCTTGAGGCTCTGTCTCAAACAAAAAAAAAGAAAAGAAAAAAGAAAGACAAGAAAGGAAAACTATGAACAATTTAAATTGCCCCAGAATGAACAGTGAGATGAGTATTGGGAACATACTGTCTTTCTAGTGTCCTTAGTGTCTGTGTTGAATATGATTCAAAAGTAATTTTTACTGTGTATATTTAAAAACTCCTTTTTTCAAGAACAATCTAGGTAACAGAGCAAGACCCTAGCTCAATCAAGCAATTGGTTTAATGTAGCCTTCATAGAGTCCTAGGCCTTCTCATTCACTACCATTCACTGACTTACCTACAGTAACTTCCAGTCCTGTAAACCATGTGCCCTGTATAAGTACCATTTTTAATCTTTTATAGCACATATTTACTATACCTTTTCTATGTTTAGATTTGTTAGGATGCACTAATGTTATAATTGCTTGTAGTATTTTGTATAGTAACATGCCATACAAATTTGTGGCCTAGGCACAATAGGCATGCCCTACAGCCTAGGGGTGTATGTAGTAGGCTATACTACAGTGAAATTGCCTAACAATGCATTTCTATAAATATATCCCCTATCCTTAAGCAACACAGAACTGTACTGTGTTGCCTTTTTTTTTTCTGTAATTCAAGAACCTGGAAGATTTTAGGCCATGTGTGGTGGCTCAAGCCTATAATCCTTGTACTCTGGAAGGCCGAGGCAGGAGGATTGCGTGAGCTCAGGAGTTTAGGACTAGCCTGAGCAAGAGTGAGACCCTGTCTCTACTAAAAAGAGAAAAATTAATGGGCATTGTGGTAGGTACCTGTAGTCCCAGCTACTCAGAAGGCTGAGGCTGGAGGATCACTTGAGCCTAAGGGTTGGAGGTTGCGGTAAGTTATGGTGATGCTACTGCACTCTACCTGGGGGTTATAGGAAAAACAAAGAAAGAATATTTGTGATTTTTAAATACACAAAGTGCCGTGGTGTCATTGTAGCCCACAGGAACCTCAAATTCTTGGGTGTTTTGCTTCCTTAGCCTCAGTATTAAGTATTGTGCATAAACATTCACATACCCTTTCAAATAAGACAAATATGTAAGAGCTTAAGGTTTCCCTATGCAAACATCCAAATAGCCATTTTGTGAGACTAACAAACACAGAAAAGGCATTTTGCTTCTTTTAAATAAAATAAAAGCAAGCTGGTCAAATTCACCCTAGAAACATGCTAAGTGAAAGCTAAAGTATTTGTTAAAGAGTTAGTTGAGTTTGATCATTCAGGAAATTCTTATAAAAATCAGAATGTGCTCACTTAGCCTTATTTTAAAGCCTTCACCTCTCTGAAGCAGTACAAAGAAGCTAGAAATTGTGTGTCTGGATATGTGAATTTATGGTGCATGCTTAGTTGGAAAAAATATCAAGCATAAGCCTTTGGAGAGTCATAACTAATAGAGCTAATACTGTCAAGAGTCACCAAATTGCTCTTTTGAGACACTGAATGGCACAACTTACTCTTAGATGTGAATCACAAATGCAGACAATTTAACTTATGACCAAAAGGACAAACTTGATAACAAGTACTATACTTCTTAAAGCACCTGAGGGATAATCATTATGTATCCTTGCCATACAGTTATCATTGTTATGAGCTGGAGTAAAATGATTAGTCAGGAAGCACGATTTCTGAAAAAATCTTTAGAAACCACTAAGAAAAGTACTGCTAAAGAACAAAAGACAGAAGTCCAGCAACCAAGTAAAAACACCTGCTAGACAGGAACATAAGTAACACAGAGGAGTAAGAAAGCTATAGCAGTGCAGAACCAGAAGAACAGGAGAACCCCAGATGGCTGGAGAGGGCAAGGTGAGTCAGTCTCTTCCTACAGCAACACCAGGAGATGCCATAAGTTGCGGAGCCAAGTTAAAACCTCACGTGGGATCTGCCATACATCAATAAGACTGATTTTTTAAAGAGTGTAATTATAAAGCACTTCGCACATTAGTTGTTCTCTAGACTTCGTCATAACCACGTGAGATGAGTTGTATATTAGCTCCATTTTATAGATGAGGAAGTTAAGGCTCAAAGAGATTAAATAATTTTTTAAAATCACCAGCTAAGTCTTGAATTCAAAGCCTATGCTATGACTGTAGGTCAGGCTTTCTCAGTCTCAGGACTACTAAGATTTTGGATTGAATAATTCTTCGTGTGAGAGGTCGTTCGATGTCTCGTAGGATATTTAGCAGCATCCCTGGCCTCTGTCTACTAGATACTGGTAGCACCTCCTCTCACTTGTAACAATCAAAAATATTTTAGACATTGCCAATGTGTTCTGGAGATAGAATCCTCCCAGGTTCAGAAGTACTGGTCTAAAGACTGAAGTGTGAGTCTAGTGTCAGTATGAGTGTAGTGGGCATCAAGGGGATGTCCCGCTGCCCCACTGCAGAGTGTCCCAATGATTATTGGGAGGGCCTATTTATAGAGAAAGATCTGTAACAGCTTCTCTTTGAACTTTCCCAAACCTTATAACCTTCCAGCAATATAATGAAAAGGGAAAGGTCAAAATGATTTATGGATGCATGGGTGAGTAGGTAGGTGGTTACTTAGAGTCAAAGTTACATTTAGCTTTTCATTCAACAAATAAACTTAACAGTTCCTGGTAATGGTTTCATAGAGACGTCAATGTTTGATCTGAAGTAGCTTTAGGGGAAGACTGTTAGTTTCCTCGAGATGAGTTTGGGGAATGATGAATACATGTAAATAACATGACATGTCAGTAGGCTAGTCGTAACAGGTTGATAGCCCATGACACAAACTTAATCTAGTCTTGAGGACTTGTATTCATTGATCATCTTACTTTGTATACCAACCCGTTTGCAAGCAGTCTTGCTGTTTACTTTCACTGTTGAGTTAACTATTGCCTTACAAATACTGTTTATCTCAACCCACATGGTAATTGCCTTAAATTTAAAATCAGATCAACAAACTTTTGTACGCCAGTCAAGGCTGTATAGAAGATAAAACGGCATGGTTTACATAAAAAGATAAATAGCAATCAAGGCAACATGTCTTAGGTGCCAAACAAGCGGTTCAGATAATAAGTACTGTGCGATGAGAGAATGGAAAGATTGCCATGTCCTGGAATTGTCAGGGAAAACTTTGCAGAGGGAGTTGGAGAACTGAGCCTTAATGGATGAGGAGAAGTAATAGGAAGTCCTTATGATAGACTAAATCTTGCACTTTAAAAAGTACCTTTTAAATGATTTTAATGCCATCAGGGTATTGTTATCTTGGAATATGTCTAATAACGGATATCAAATCCAGTTAAGAGTCAGGCACAATGGCCTGTACCTGGAGTCCCAGCTACTAAGGAAGGTCGTTTGAGTCTAACCTGGGCAGCATGTCTTTTTTTGTTTATATTTTTTTAAAGAAAAGTCCAATTAGAAGCTTATCCAGGCTCGGCACCTGTGGCTCAAGTTGCTAAGGCGCCAGCCACATACACCTAAGGTGGTGGGTTCAAATCCAGCCTGGGCCCACCAAACAACGACGGCTGCAACGAAAAAATAGCCGGGCGTT
>NW_003852419.1:1754477-1797583 GCF_000181295.1 Otolemur garnettii | reverse complement strand
AAAAAAAAAAAAAAAAAAAGAAGCTTATCCATAATGATTGTCCCAAGTTCATTGTCAGCTTAACTCAGAAAAGTCAAAGGGGTTTTAATCATTCTCACAGATCAATAAAGCTGTTAAGGATTGGTTTCACTGGCCTCTTACTTCACTTACTTCTCACAGAGTCACCATTCTCTGAACAAAACTGACCTCTAAGGCAGCTGGGCTGAAGATTTGCAGAGACCTTACTACAGTCTATCTCTATGACTTTGGATATTACACATACTCGGCAGGATTGTGAGAGGCAAAGTTATCAATAAGGGGTAGAAAGACTTTTGCTTAAGAGACTGCCTGATTTATTCCACAAACCCCAGCCATCCAGTGGACTTTAATAATTTGGCATAAAATGGATGCAGCAGATGTTCTTGGATCTCACTGCTGGAGGTGTTGAGTGGCAGATGAACAAATAAACTGGGGGAGGGTGAGGGGCAGCCACCTAAATCTCTATTCCTAGGGACTTAGAGGAATCATTTTCTTTCCTGCATGTGAAAATATAAACAGTCACTTTATAAACAGTTGTCACTTTTGACTTTTAAAGATTCACAGTCTTTTCCTTTTGTTTACTTTGATGACCTTTGAAATAAGCTGCAACCGAAAGAGTCAAAAAAAATTTCCATCTTCATTTTTCAAAGAGAAGAGTCTGTCTGTTCCCACAGTGCACTGGAAGCCAGCAAGCTTCTAAGGCTGGCTCCAGCCCAAGCCTAGGTCTGCAGGCCTTTAGGTGCAATTCTTAAGTCCAGTTGCCCCACACCCCTTCACTGGGCAGCTTGGAATAATGCACATAACCAGCCTGAAGACCAGATCCTGAATGCCAAACAGTTTTCTGTGAGTCAGACTTTTTTTACAAGGCAAATTTTATAGCTGCTCTAAAATCTGGAAAATTTAAATTAATAGAACTTTACATTTCCTTTGCCTTTTTTGCTAAAGAGACGACATTGGAGACACTATTCCAGCTCTCGAGAATGCTGTTATAATACGTCTTCCCAGTGGACAGCCTTCTCTGGCCTCACTGGGTTTCTCCTCTGAGCCTCAAGCCACATAGGGCACAGAAGTGAAATGTCAAAGGAGGAGACTAGAGAGGAGCCTTGGGAATATCAAAGTTCCTTTTCTTTGATTTCTGTATTCACACAGTCACCTCTCCCAGTAATTAGTATGTAAATTTTCATAGTGATTATGGAGTTAAAGAATACATGATAAAAAGCAATAATACCCTTTTACTTTTTATTGTTTCAGACTCCAAAAGTAATACACTCCTTTGTGGTGATAGGACAGTTGTGAACCTTAATTGTAGTTATATAAATCCACACCTGGGATAAAATCTACCCCCTCCAAGTTTTTAAAAATGTATTCTTACTGTGAAACTTTTTAAATTACAGACATACGCAACGGTGAATGTTAAAATTCTATCCCCCTGTTGTTAATTTGGTGCCAGTAAAAATGGGATCATAGTATTTTTGAAGCTTCCTTTTTCACTTAATAACATGACTTGGAGATATTTCCTGTTGTCTATATAAATCTACAACATTCTTTTTAATGACTGTATGGTTTGGCCATATATGACAGGATACTCATAGGATGACCCCATGATTTTTTTCACTTGGTCCTGTATTGATTGTTTCTAAACTTTCCTATTACAATCAGTGCTGCTGAAGATTTCCTTTGAGCATCTGTATCTTTGCCCACACCTGTGTATCTTTAAAATAAACTCCTAGATGTGGGCATTACAAGATTGAAGAAAGTACATGTTTTCCATTTTTATAACAAATGCCAGACTTCCAAGTTCCTGCTTTGTCCAACTCCATTGGACACCATTTGTATAGAAAATATGTATGTACCATAACATAGCTCCTCTGATTGTCATCCAAAAAGGTTGTGATAGTTTATATGTCCACCACTGATGAAGGAAAGTATCTATTTTTTCTTACTCAGTTATTAATTGAATCTTTTAAAAAAAGTTCTGTGCCAAGTCCATGGGTTTAAAAAAAAAACACTATTGGGTGGCGCCTATGGCTCAAAGGAGTAGGGCTTCGGCCCCATATACTGGAGGTGGCAGATTCAAACCCAGCCCCAGCCAAAACCTGCCCCACCCAAAACACCATTATTTTATCACACTTCTTTAAAAATTAATGAAATTGACATTTTCTCATGTTTATTGGCTATTTGTATTTCATCTGTGAATTGTTTATCATTCTTTCCCAAAGTATATGCTCTCTGTCAGATGTTATGTAAACAACTAGCATGAAGTAATTTGTAATTATCAACATTAGCTCAGTCTATATTCCTATTGATGATGCTGTATCTTTGCAAAGTTCAGCATTTGGTAGTTGCTATGATAAAAAGCAAGTACCATGAGAAGGTCAGCATGAAACAGAAGTGAGAGTGGTGGAGTCCAAAGAGTGTCCAAGGTGTGGGAAGTTATGAAGTATCCAACAGGCACATATATCCCTCTAGTAATTACAGTTATTTAAGAATGAAAGATAAATACTTCATTTCTATATATATACTGTTTTTACACATGGCTATTAATTTTCAGGGCATAAAGACTTATTCGGCTGTTCTGACCTAACTACTTAATAAGTAGAACTATTAGCTATTCCCTTTGGCCTAGGGGCATTAAAAATAAGTCAGTTACTAAAAAGTGCTATGAATTGAAAAGTTTGGAAATCCCTGCTGTATTTCATTCAGTTACTTTCAGCTTTGTTAGCAGTTTACAAGCCTTATTCCTTAGGGGAACTGGCAAATATTTTACCTCTGGTTTGCTTTTACTTACTTAATATTTGTAGTCATTTTTACTATACAAAAGTTTTCTGTTGTTATATTGACGTATTTACATATATATATATTTTTTTTCCCATTCATGGTTTCTTATTAATTAATTTATTGAGGGGGTGTTTTGTTTTGTTTTTGAGGCAGTCTCACCCTGTTGCCCTGGAGTTGATGGTATCATACCTGACAGCAACCTCAAACTCTGGGGCTAAAGCAATCCTCTTGTCTCAGCCTCCCGAGTAGCTGGGAATACAGACACCTACCACAACACCCAGCTAGTTTTTATGTTTTTAGTAGAGAGGGGTCTCATTCTTGCTCAGGCTGGTCTCAGACTCCTAAGCTCAGGCAATTCACCTGCCTTGGCCTCCCAGAGTGCTAAGATTACAGGCGTGAGCCACTGCTCCTGGCCTTAGTTATTTTTTTAAGAGACACATTCTCGGCTCAGCGCCTATAGCTCAACCGGCTAAGGCGCCAGCCACGTACACCTAAGGTGGCGGGTTTGAATCCCCAGCCCGGACCCGCCAAACAACAATGACGACTGCAACCAAAAAATAGCTGGGCATTGTGGTGGGCGCCTGTGGTCCCAGCTACTTGGGAGGCAGAGGCAAGAGACTCACTTGAGCCCAGGAGTTGGAGGTTGCTGTGAGCTGTAATGCCACGGCACTCTACCCAGGGGGACAGTTTGAGGCTCTGTCTCAAAAAAAAAGAGACACATTCTCCAGTGAGTACAGACCGAGAGCAATGGTGCAGTCGTAGCTTACTGTAATCTTGAACTCCTGGGGCTCAAGCAATCCTAATACTAGGACTACAGCTATACACTACCACACCTGGTTAAGTTTTTTGATTTTTTTTTTTGTAGAGATAGGGCCTCGCCATGTTGCCCAGGTTGGTCTCAAACTCCTAACCTCAAGTAATCCTCCTGCCTCAGCCTCCGAAAGTGCTAGGATTATAGGCATAAGCCACTGCACCTAACCCTTATTCATTCTTTAAAAACTCATTATTTTTAAATTATAACCCTTTTATTTATTATGTTTTATATAAAACATTTTCCCATTCTCTTCTAGCATTTTTTTTTTTTTGAGATAGAGTCTCACTATGTCACCCTTGGTAGAGTGCTATGGCATCACAGCTCACAGCAACCTTAAACTCTTGGGCTTAAGCAATTCTCTTTCTTTAGTCTCCCAAGTAGCTAGGACTGTAGGTACCCTCCGTAACGCCCGGCTATTTTTTGTTTTATAGTTATTGTTGTTTAGCTGGCTGGGGCTGGGTTTGAACCTACCACTCTCAGTGTATGTGGCTGGTGGCATAACCGCTGTGCTGTAGGCGCCTAGCTCTCTTCTAGCATTTTTATAATTTCTTTTTTATAATACATTGATTTTTTTTCTCCACCTGGGATTTATCTCAGTGCAAGGCTTTAAGTAGGGATCCAACTATATGATTTCCCAAAGGAACTTGTTAGTTGCCTTAATATTCTTTATTGAATAAATTAATCTCTGGCTATAGTTTAAATGTCAGTTTATTATCTACTTTATTTCCATATGCAAAATTTCCAGGGGGGTTATTTCTAGAACATTTATTTTCTATCATTCTTGTAGCACTTACTGTTTTCTACATTGAATTTCAATTATTTATGTACATATCTTATTTCCTGCACTAGATCATAAGTTCTTCCTGTATTGATGTGTCTTTGTGCCCTATACACTTAGCTGTTTTCTCTTTCCCTTCTTCCCTCCCTCCTCTCTTATTATTTATTTATTTATTTATTTCGAGACAGAGTCTCAAGTTGTTGTCCTCGGTAGAGTGCTGTGGCATCACACTTCATAGCAACTTCCAACTCTTGGGCTCAAGCGATCCTCTTGCCTTAGTTTTTCTATTTTTAGCCTGTGCTCAGGCTGGTCTCAAACCCATGAGCTCAAGCTATTCACCCACTTCGGCCTCCCAGAGTGCTAGGATTACAGGCGTGAGCCACCACACCCAGCCCCTCCTTCCTCTCTAAATGTTAAAAGAAAATTTTTTTAATTTTATACTATAGAAAATTTTAAATATATATAAATAATATAGTGAATCCTGTATCCATTACTCAGCTTCAAGAAGTATTAATCTTTGACTAATTTTGTTTCATTTATGCCACTATCAACTTCCATTTTTCTATATTGTTTTAAAATGAACTGTGTCTTCAGTGGGGAAAACAATAGTCTCTTCAATAAATTGTCCTGGGAAAATTACATGAAAATGGACTCTTCTACACAACAATCAACTCAAAATGGGGAAATGACTTAAACATAAAACCTGAAACCACAAAACTCTAAGAAGGAAACGTAGGAGAAAACTTTTACATTGTCCTTCTGGTGATTTCTTGGATATCACACCAACAGGTCAGGTTACAGAAGTAAAAATAAATAAAAATGAACCATGTCTGGCTCTGTGCCTGTGGCTCAAGCAGCTAAGGTGCCAGCCACATACACCTGAGCTGGCAGGTTCGAATCCAGCCCGGGCCTGCCAAACAACAATGACAGCTGCAACCAAAAAATAGCCAGGTATTGTGGCAGGTGCCTATAATCCCAGCTGCTAGGGAGGTGGAGGCAGGAGAATCACTTGAGCCCAGGAGTTGGAGATTGCCGTTAGCTATGATCCCACGGCACTCTAGGCACTCTATCCGGGTGGCAGCTTGAGGCTCTGTCTCAAAAAAAAAAAGGACTATGTCAAACTAAAAAGCTTCTGCACAGCAAAGGAAACAGTTGTTCAAATGAAAAGGCAACCTACAGAATGGGAAAAACATTAGTAAGCTATTTTTCAGATAAGGGGTTATTATCCAAGATTTATAAATAACTCATACAACTCATTAGAAGGAAAATATATAGCCCTTCTTAAAATATGAGCAAAGGACTAGAGTAGACATTTCTCCAAAGAGGATACAAAAAGGGTCATCATGGGCTGGGTGCGTTAGCTCACACCTGTGCCCAAGCACTGTGGGAGGCTGAGGCAGGTGGATTGCTTGAGCTCAGGAGTTCGAGATCAGCCTTAGCAAGAAGAACAAGACCCTGTCTCTACTAAAAATAGAAAAACTAGCTGGGCACTGTGGTGGGTGCTCGTAATCCCAGCTACTCAGGAGGCTGAGGCAAGAGGATTGCTTGAGCCCAGGAGTTTGAGGTTGCTGTGAAAAACCCAGGGGGGAGCACCGCAGCAAGCGCCTGTAATCCCAGCACCTAAAAGACACCATGGCACTGTACCCTAGGCAACAGAGTGAGACTATCTCAAATAAAAAATAAAAATGTCCAACATGTATATGAAAAAGCTCTCAATATCACTGTCATCAGATAAATGCAAATTAAAACTTTTGTGAGATACCACCTAATACCTGTTCGTATAGTTATTGTTGTCAAGTGTGTGGAGCAAAGAGAGCCCTTGGACACAGTTGGCAGAAAGGTAGATTGGTGTTGCCATTATGGAAAACTGTATGGAAGTCAATAAAGAAATTAAAAATGGAACTACTATATGACCCAGCAATCCTTTGGGAATGAAATCACTACCTTATAGTGGGACATAGTTATAAGAGGGATTTTACCTAACAAATGCAATCAGTGTAACCTGCTTCTCTGTACCCTCAATGAATCCTCAACAATAATATATATATATGTGTGTGTGTGTGTGTGTGTGTGTAAAATAAAAAGAAAAGAAATCACCACTTCCATCAAGATACCTGCACTCCTGTGTTCATTGCTGTGTTATTCACAGTAGCCATGATATGGAAATAATTGACGTGTCCATCATGGGTGAATGTCCTGTGCATACGCACAGTAGAGTATTATTTAGCCTTAGAGAAGGAGGAGGTCTTGCTATTTACTATAGGACAAAGAGACCCCAAGGACATTTTGCTAAGTGAAAAAAGTGAGAAACAGAAAAATATTTCATGATCTCACTTCTATGTGGAATCTTAAAAAAGGAGAGAGCAGGGGACAAATATATAGAAATAGAGAATAAAACAGTGGTTACTAGGGTTATGGTGGGAAGACATGTGGAGGTGTGGGCCAAAGGACAGAAAATAGTAAATAAGGAAGATGAACAAGTGAAAAGCTCTAAGGTAAGGTGTGAGGACAATAGTTCCTGATAGCATGTTGTAGTCAGGATTTTTGTGGAGTAGATTGTAGTTGCTCATGCCTTGGGGGAAGGGTAATGCAGGACACGAAATGGTTAACTATGTAAAATGATGGATATGTTAATAAATTTCACTATAGTATAAGCATTTTACTGTATATCTCTCATAACATTATGCTATCTACCTTAAATATATACACTAAAAAATTAACTGTTTTGCCGGGCATGGTGGCTCATGCCTGTAATCCCAGCACTGTGGGAGGCTGAGGAGGGAGAATTGCTTGGAATCTGAGACTCGCCTGAGCAAAGAGCGAGACACCGCATGAAAAAAAGGAAAAACCCAGCTGGGCACCCCAGTGAGTGCCTGTAATCCCAGTGGCTTGCAGAGGCTAAGGCAGCGGGATGCCCACAGCCCAAGTCTGAGGTTGCAGTGAGCTAGGGCGCCACTGCACTCTGCCCAGGGGCATAGGGTGGGACTCTGTCTCAACAACAACAACCAAAAAAAGCAAAGAAATAAAAAATAAGCAAGGAAATAAAATAAAAAAAATTAAAAAATTAATTGTGTATCTGGATCTTCAACTACCCAGAAAAGATAAATCAAGTATAATAAGCCTTCTAAAGAATTTAAACAGAGATTTGTTTTATAAATAAATTTATGATTTAGAAAATATTATACATAGGTTTTCAGAAGCATGACTGTGTTCTTTGTTTTTTTTTTTTTTAGACTAGTCAAGTATAGTAGTGAGAAGTAGAGAAAGAGTAGAACAAGGAGGTCTACTCCTGTAGAACTGTAGAATCTGTAACTGACTGAACAGTCAGTTGAGATAACTTACTACCTTTGGACTAGGCAGAAATGTGTCTGAAGAACTCTTTAGTTAGAACAGAGATCATGTCAGTGTTTAGGAAGTTTTAAATTCTTAACATGCAAGCATTCGTTTTTATATTGGGTTGAGATTGACTACCTTTGACATCACTTTCTAACCCTTGCCCTTCCCCCAGCAACTCAGGGCCCTTGATGCTTCTTCTGTATGATGGGACTCCTAATTAAATTATAAAATTTGGAGCAGCAGGCGAGAGATGATCTAAGACAGATGTATACTCACTCTCTTGTTATTACTCTTTCTCTAACACCTTCATGTGGGGAGTTTAGAGAGGTGGCTTTTATACCCCAGCTGCTGCTGCGAATGCAGGTTCTGTTCCTACCAGCCCTGGTGGGGGAGCAGTAGAATTCCGAATTAATAAGTGCTCTGTTTTTTGAGCCCTCTCCTTGCCAGACAGAGCTGCAAATTCTTTGGACCCAGGAGCTGTGAAGAAGAACAGGACCCAGTCCTTTCCTTCAAAGAGGTATACTCTAAGAAAGGAGATTATAGGTTGATAACCATGATGACAGGCTTTAAAAAGTAAAAAAAAAAAAAAATCCAATGAGCTGTTGGGGCACTAAGGAGAAAAGGAGAGAGTCTTACGGTGGGGGTAGGGGGTAGTTGGTGAAAGCTGAGGAAGGTTTTATGGAGGAGGTGTTGTTTAAGCTGGGCCTTATGGTACAAATGGAATTTTCAGTAGCAGAGTCGGAAACAGTAGGGGGAGAAATAGAAGGAACATCCTGAACAGGAAAGCACTTGTAAGTTGTCTGGAAGGGGGAATTGTCCCTTGTGATCAAAGATTAGGTTCATGAAGTGGAGGAAATAGGAAGCAGCACAAGGAAGGTAGGTTGAGCTCTCAGTGATCAGCAAATCATTTAGGAGGTTGAAACTTGGGAGGGTATCATCAGAGCCCAGCTTTAGGAAAATTTCTCTGACAGCTGTGTCTAAAATAAACATTGGACACAGCGACTGGTCAGTTAAGTTGTTTTTTTCATCCGGGAGCAAGGTCTTTGGCTCCTGAGTTAGAACAGTGGGAATGTTAATAGAAAGGAGGGGATGGATTTGAGACACAAAGTGAATTTCCAGGCTCCCACATGCTGTGTGTTTTTGTACCTTTTCGTCCTGAAGGATATTCATTGCCTATTTCCTATGATTCTCTTCCCAAATCAGAGTCAGGTAGGAAGTTATCACACTTTGTAATTAGCGTCCTTGTCCTGGCAGCAAGTACACAACACAGAAAGTTGTCACTTTTGAGAACTTACCAGGACCATTCTAAGGATGTGTTCTTTTCTGATAAACAGCTTGAGGTCTGAGGGAGCAACCACATGGAATGTTTCCTGGCCTGTCCTCTAGCATAGGGTCAGATTCATGGGGAAATGTGGGCGCCCACTAAGCCCTTTCTTCAAGGGAATGACCGCATTGAGGAGTTCAGGTATCCCCAGGTACTTTCTCTAACCCATACTGACCCTCCAAGACTCGTAACAGATGGGCTGTCAGTAAAAAAACAATACATTAAGCTGCATCCATATGACATCAGCGGGTACATATCCCCAGCAAGCAGGGTGCCCTGCATTGTGGAAGTCAGGCAGGAGGGGTGCTTCTGACTGAGAAGCTGTGGTCTAGCTGGGGATCCAGTTAATATGCCTGAAGCAGGAAACAAGTCCTCCACCTTACTGTAATGATTAGGAGCCACATACTGGGAAACTCAGAGAACTTTCCTGTCTCTTGCTTGTCCATCCCATCCCCCACACATATTAACACAATCTGCCTTTTAAATAATTTTTGCTGTATCCGTTTCCCAGCAGTTATATGATTAGGCTCGTTTCTGTGAATTAGAAAGTTTAGATTCCTTCCTCAACCATCCCCCTGTCAGTTCCCCCACTTCCAGTCTGACTTAAAGCCATAAAATATTTCTGCCTGCCTGCCTGCCTGCAGTTCTGTTTGTATGAATTAAGTCCGCAGAGTAAATATTCACATTCCCAACTGCAGGCTGAAACAATGTTTGCCTGTTCTGCCCAGTGAATCCAGAAAAAAAGGGGGCCTGACATCACCCTATACTGTACATTCCCGGCATAGATCATTTATTTAAGTCCCTGAAAAAATACAGATGTTTCACCAGCCGAAATAAAATCCTGTGTAAACACTGAGCTTGGAAAAATGTGGCACTGACTTAGCTGTGGGGGTTGGAGCAGTGCAGGGAGAAGAGTAGGCAGAATGGCAGATAAAGGAATTTTCTACTTGGATGACTGTGATAGGGTCATCAGCGTTCGCCCACAGTCTACATACAACAAAAGAAAAAAATAGAATTTGTTTTTAAGAAAATATATTTGCAAAAGTAGGCCAGGGCAGTGGCTTACGACTGCAATCCCAGCACTCTGGGAGGCTGAGGCAGGAGAACTGCTCAGTAGTTCGAGGCCAGTCTAAGCAAGAATGAGACCCCCCACCATCTCCAATAAAAAGAAAAAAAAATTGGTGGGCACCTGTAGTCCCAGCTACTCGGGAGACTGAGGCAGGAGGATTGCCTTACCCTGGAGTTTGAGGTTGCTGTGAGCCAGGCTGATGCCATAGTACGCTAGCCTGGGTGACAGAGTGAGACTTTTGGTCTCATACACATAAAATACATATGTATTTGCAAAAGTGAACAGATCAGTTGATCTTCAGAGTTTGGGACTGATAATGATTATGACACATTCACCCCATGTAAATCCGACCTTTGAAGTGAACATCTCTTTTCCTATTGGAGTTGTCCTTTTTCATGGCCTGCCCAGCCTTGTCCTGTTATTGCTAGATCCTGCTGGTTTCTGGAGTTCAGCGGCTGTTGATTTTATAAGGGGGAAACTGCCTGGAAGCCATGCTTGGTGAAGAGGAAAACCCATCTCGGTGTTGCATTTCCAAACAACCATACATCATCTCCGTCTTGTCTAACACAAGTCGCTATTTTAGTTCTGCAGCATAAACCAGACATATTTTACTGGTGCAGTGCAAGTTTTTTCAGGGAACTGCCTCATGATTTTTTTTAAGCCTATGGCATTTATTCAAAGAGCATTACAAAGCTACCAAAATGAACCTTTACAGTTAGCGCAGATGCCTGGGGCCCCCTCTAGTCTCCCTGTGTTTGGAGTGGGGGAAGGGAGAATAACTGCTTTCAGGTTCTCCAGACTTTTCTCAGTTCCTCAGAGAGTTTCATTAAGGCTTGCATCTAAGGGGTAAGAAACCTAGCCCTCGCCCGGGCATCCCCCGCAGCGTGTTCCCCGCTCCTCTCAGCTGCTTCCTTGATTGCCCTGTCCTCTCAGCAGCCCATGCCTGTGGTGTGGTCACAGGTGATGGTGTTGGCTTACACCGGGTTGTTTCGTGTGTGCTTTCAGTCTCTTGCTGAGTGGTTTGTAACTTGGGGCAACAAAGCTTTCTCCTGTTTCTTTGGCTGATGACACCCTTAAGATCATCATGACACTAACCTTTCTACAAGGGACCTACTATAGCTAAGGATACCCATCCATTCCCTGGGTGTCCCAGTGTGATTACTGTGTTTTAATAGAGCTCCCTTTCACCTCACAAGAATTCCTGGGTGTTTTGCTGGCGGGGGAGGTTGTTTGTTTATTTGTTTTGAGACAGAGTCTCGCTCTATCATCCAGGCTAGAGTGCAGTGTTGTCATCAAAGCTCACTGCAACTTCACACTCCTGGGCTCAAACAGTCCTCCTATGTCAGCCTCCGGAGTAACTCCCCTCTCTTATCCAACCTCCCTCCCTTATTCCCAGACCAGCTCCCCGTTCTCTTAGGATTTCTCATGAAAGAAGCCCCTATTCACCAGCTGCCCAAGTTCAGAGTCTCTTTCCTGACCCTCAACTCCATGTCTAAAGCAGTTGCCAAGACCTGCCTATTTAGCCCCCAGAGGGTCTTGCAAATGTCTGCTCTAGTCTCTGTTCCACTATAATCTAGATTGGGGTGAGTTTAGATTGGGGCTGGGGGCAGTCACAAGATCACAGTCCTACCCATATCAGGCAGGTAAGTGAACCTAGGGAGATGAGTATAAACACGTGGGCCTCTCTGTTGCTTGTTTTCAAACTATTGATAGAGATTTGGGTTCAGTAAATATTTCGTTCTCCTCTTAATTTTCCAAAAGTTAAACAAAAGGTAAAGAAAAAGCCCCAAAATGATGATAAATGGCATTACCACTTCACCTTAGCACCCAGAGTCACATGCAGTAGGGGGGATATTGGTGGATCAGTGAATTTTCTCATCTCTGGGGCCAGCTGCTCTTGCTCAGCTCCAGCCAGGTGACTGTTGCCCTGCTGGAAAATGGGCCACTATAGCTAGATCTTAAGATTTTTCCAAAGTTGTTGAAAATTAGGATGATTATGATATGAAATCTCCTGATTCATAATCGTTGGTTTAAAAGTATTGCACAGGCCAAATAAAACATCTGCCGCCACTTTGGGCCCACAGGCTGTTGGTTCTGAGCCTCTAGTCTGACCCTTCCTGTACTTGTCTAGACTACTGCATTAGTGCTGGGCATCCTGCCCTCTGCTGCAGCCTCCCCACTGCCCCTGTTTTTTCTCCCCAAATTGCAGACCTCATCACCCAAGAGCACTCTCTGAAGAGATCTTCGTTATTTTCAGAACAACATACACATTCCTTACTTTTACCTTTAAGGTCCTTCGCAGTCTGACTCAGCCCCTCTGTCCAGCTGTGCCTCCCAACATCCCGTGAACACCTCGGCTGTGCTTGTCACACAGGGCCACTCACTCTCAAGCAGTCCCAGTGTTCTTTAAAGTTAATCAATTATTTTTTTAGAACAATTTTAGATTTATAGGAAAATTGATCTTGTAGTACAGAGAGTTCTCATGTACTACTCTCCCCGACCCCTCCCCTCAGTTTTCTCCTACTATGAATATCTTGTTTTATGTGATACAGTTGCTACAATTAATGAACCAATATTGACACATTATTATTAACTGAAGTCCATGGTTTAAATTAAGATTTGCTCTTTTTGTTGGCAATACCAATATTTTAATACCCTTTATATTTTTTTAAATTCATTCTTCCATTTGCATAATCCTCCTTCAATTCCAGCAAGAAATTTTTTTCAAGGCCAAATATATTGTCAGTCTTTCTGCAAAGCCTTCTCTAACTGCTTATTTTTGGAATGGAACTAGAAGGGAGAGAACAGACAAAATACAGACAAGAACCAACATTTTTTTAACAGATGCCTAGTGTATATCAAGTAGTTTATATATACTTTAAATCTCTTGCGGCTCGGTGCCTGTGGCTCAAGTGGCTAAGGCGCCAACCACATACACCTAGGGTGGCGGGTTCGAATCCAGGCCAGGCCCGCCAAATGACAATGACGGCTGCGACCAAAAAATGGCCAGGCGTTGTGGCGGGCACCAGCTCCT
Organism: Otolemur garnettii; assembly: GCF_000181295.1. Classification (NCBI taxonomy): domain Eukaryota; kingdom Metazoa; phylum Chordata; class Mammalia; order Primates; family Galagidae; genus Otolemur; species Otolemur garnettii. The sequence continues at coordinate 1,784,432 of NW_003852419.1, read as the reverse complement.
TGGGAGGCTGAGGCAAGAGACTCGCTTGAGCCCAGAAGTTGGAGGTTGCTGTGAGCTGTGATGACATGGTACTCCACCCAGGGGGATAGCTTGAGGCTCTGTCTCCAAAAAAAAAAAATCTCTTTGCAGTCCTCCAACATAGATAATATAGGGCATTTACCAAGGGGGGAAATACATTGAGTTGCCCAAAGCCCCACTGCTGGTAATTAGTTTACACCCATGTCTGTCCATCTCCAAAGTGTGCTCTTCTACTCTCTCCCACATGGCTGCATTCTTACCACTAATCTAGCCTTCCTGCTTCCTCCATCAGACTAGGAATCCTCTGCAGTGAGGGGTGCAGTGTTACTCAGCTCTGTCTCCACTGTGAAGACACAAGTTGGTACCTACTGCAACTCACTGAACCCAGGTGAATGTGTCCTAAAGGAGTGAATGTAAGAAGAAGCACCAAATATGCACATCAGTTCTGAAGCTTGTGGGGTTCCACTTCGTGTTGGGTGAAGTCAAGCATTAAAGGGAAAGTGATGGTAGTGCTACTACACAGGTTATAAATCACAACCAGGCAGGCTCAGGGAAGCTGTTGATTTCCCATTTATCCATGACTAGATTGTAAGCTGCAGGAGAGCAAGGATTATTTGGGCTCTGCTACTGCCCCTAGGTAAGCATCTGGTAATAAAAGTTATTTAATAAGCATCTGCTATGTGAATGTTTGAATCTTACTACAAATTTGGGACACATAAAATAACACTATACTTCTCAGAGTTTTCATTTGTGTTCAGTTAATCATCCTCCTGGTTCTGGCAGCTTTGGTTTCTATGTACAGGCCTATGTTACAGGCTGTTTAGTACAGGCCTGTGTTACAGGCTGTTTCCAAATTATCCCAGGCCTGGGCCTGACCACTTTCTCAGAAGTTCTTTTGGACCAGAGCTTTAGGAAAGGGCGGAAGGAGGAGAAGTTGCCTTGTGTGTGCCATCCTTTAAGAGTTGCTGGAGAAATGACCCTTCTTGGTAGCTAGCAGGAGTTCTTGGGCCTGACCTTGGATCTCAGTTCCAGAAGGCCTGGCATTAGGTCTGGACCTCATACCAAAAGATGACCTCATTTTTTTTTAACCTGACATTCAAAATGTCACTTGAGAGTAGTTGTGTATTCAGATATTTTCATTAATTATATATAGAAAAATGTTATCTAAAAAACAACGTATTTCATCTATTTGCTTACTAAACTTCTCTCACTCTCCCCTTCTTGTCTTCTCTTCTTTTCTTTTCCTGCCAAATGTTTCCTTGACTTCTCTGACCCTGTCTTTCATTTGTATTGCTGTTTCTTCAATATGCTTATTTCCACCAGTGTTCTTCTAAGTGTACCCCTGTCTCCATTCATTCCATGTAAATCACTCTCCATTCCTGGTGAATAACCAGGATCACAATGGTTGTCAGGTTTGTGCCCAAGGTGACAGAATTGATGGACCCGTAGGCTGATTTTCATAAACCAGAGCTACCAAGCGTTTCAAAAACAGTGTTGTTTTTGCCAAAGAAGGTGAGCAAATATAGGACTAAGTTTAAACATCCATCAAGAGTTATTTTTGAAGTGATTGCTTCTAAATGAGAAGCATTTGAAAATCTCACAGTTTTCTTTACAAATAAATTCCAAAGTCATGTATTTTGCTGGTGTCTGCTGATTAATTACAATCCTGTGACACCATGAAAAACCCTGATGGTTGGTTTTGTGCAGCTGGGGAGAAAAGTAAAGCAAGGCCTAGTGACTTTGCCAACTCTTTCAGGATAGTGGGGATTCAGGCTGAGGGAAGTATTTGTTCTCTCTGACAGTCACCACATAAGAACAGAAGCCCCAGCCAGACCCATTTCTCCAGACTCTACGAGTGGTTTCAGTCCCTGGGGGGTGTGTGGTAAAGGAGTGACATTTCATCTGTTGCTTCTGAAATTACAGATGCATTATGATAAAAAACATTTTTAGTCTCCACATCAAGACTCATGTGCATCCTCCTATACACTTACTTCTGTTTAGAAAAAAAATAGTGGTTACATCCAGCAAAGTAATCAAAATTTATTTTGATTCTCTAAGCAGAAGGTGCTTGGCATGTATTCGTTGTTGGTAATTGCAGATGTCCGAACGGGTAAAATCTGCCAGTTCATCCATTTAGGGTCTGATGACACTGGATCGATTTTATCTGGCCTTTTAATTTTCTCATTATCTCTTTTCATATCTAACTCCAATTATTTCACTGCTGTAAGCTTCTCATTGACAGGACAAAAAGAGAAGAAGTGGTTGAATCTGGTTGCTTAGAGAGAATCATCTGCAGCTCTAGTAAAAGATATAGTAGGGAAAGAAAACAAATACAGCAGAACCTCCATAGTCGAACCACCTCCTTAAATTGACCACTTCTTTAAGTTGACCTAATTTTCATAGACTGGATATATATCACATGTATTCAGTGGAAGTTCCTTAATGCTGACCACCTCCATATGTTGACCAGTTTGTTACAGTATTGGGTGGGTCAACTTCCAGGGGTTCTACTGTATTGTTAAATAGACTTTCAAGAGTCTCTGTACTTTTATCTGTCCTTACTTTGCTCCACTTTCCTCTTCCCCTTGGTTTGGAGGGGGCCCATGACTGTAGGACTCGGCTGACAAACATCTTTCTTCTTGGCACTAGCTAAGGTCAGGGATCTCAACTATATCGTCATTCTCTTTCTTTCTTTGTGGCTGGTCTGTACTCACAGAAGCCTTGTGAATGTCATTGCTGAGTCTGAATCCAACACACACACACTTGCACACAGCCTGTGTCACTTGTCTGCTAGAACTGTAGCCTTTATCCTAAATATAGGCAGCTAGAGGGAGACCAGGATCTGTCTTTCTCTGTTTAATTCTAGTACTGCACTTAATTCTATTATATACTGCCGTGTGAGAAAACAGGGCATTGCTCCTTTACTCCTGACATGCAGGGGAAGATCTGCCCAAAAATCTCACTAGTTACAAACATCACTACCCAATATTTGCAAAGGCAAGGATTAGTTTAGCCTGCTTTTTTAGCCAGCACTGTTCTGATGACACCAGACATGTAAGCCAGTTTAGACTCTCAAGACAATTTATTTTTCCTATGGTAAGACTTTGGCTGTAAAAGGCACAGTTTATTTTCACATGAGACTGCAAACGTAAAGATGTTTGCATTTCTTTGCTGAAATCAATTTATAGATAATTTGCATCTAATAAGCTCTTATAGCAAATAATTGTTTGGTCACAATTGTCATCCCCGATTTGTGTAAGAAACCCAGAGCACAGGGATGGATTAAGTATGGAGGTTTCTCACCACCGCTGCATCCTCCAAAACCGACATGCTTTTCTGCAGAGAGACCAGAACCACGTTTTGCAGGTGTCTGTTTTCTTTGAGGGGAATTTTGAGGAAACCTAAAAGGAAGGAACTGAGCATTTAGGAAAAATGTATTTTCACACCAGAATATTGTTTTTTCTCTTTTTTGGTTTAGGTTTTCCATTTGTTACAAGCTTACTCAGACTCCAAACACAGAACGAATTCAGACTTTCAGCACGAGCTGGCTGACATCACTGTTTGTACCAAAGCCAAACTCTGGCTGGCCAAGAGGTATGTTAAAACCCCACACACGGGCAAGGAGTTATCAGGGGTTACGAATACATTGGAGAATTGCTGTTTCTAGTTGCAGGCAGTTTTAAAAGACATTGGCATGAGTTTCCTAAACTTATTGGAGTATTTATCCTTTTAGAACTTTGGGTTGTGGTAAAGAAAGAAAAATATTTTTTCGACAATTTTTCTGAAACTGCTGAGTGACTGAAGGGCAGGCACACAATACAGCTTTTTATCTGCCCACCAATCCGCTTGTTTTTATTAATACCTGCTATGTGCGCAGTTCTGCGTTAGATAATATAACAGTGAAAGGCAGTAAGTGACTAATCCATGAGGTACAAACCTCAGGTGCTATCGCAGCTCAGAGATTAGAGGTTGGTAAGCCCAAAGCAGACACTGAGGGGCAGGCAGGGTGCCAACAGGAAGAGGGGTGGAAGTTGCCATTCTCAGGAGGCTAGTAAGGCAGAGTGAATCAGGAAGGCAAAGAAGGATGGAAACATTTACTTTTTCATCCTTGCCCTGGTTGATTTCTTCTGGAACTTAGATCATTTACTATATGAGAGATGGGCTACAAAGACTTTCTCAGTTAATATACAGGGAGTCTTCTTTGTAAGACTATGTTTAAAATCTGTGAGATGGGACTTTGATAGCAGTTGGACAGGGCCCCTGTTTGTCCTCTGTAGGTTCCAGCAGAGTAAGTTTAGAAGAGGACCTACTACTACATTCCACACTATAGTACACATTCAGTATATTAGGCTCGGCACCTGTGGTTCAAGTGGCTAAGGCGCCAGCCTCATACACCTGAGCTGGTGGGTTTGAATCCAGCCCGGGCCAGCCAAACAACAATGACAGCTACAACCAAAAAATAGCTGGGTGTTGTGGCGAGCACCTGTGGTCCCAGCTACTTGGGAGGCAGAGGCAGGAGAATTGCTTGCGCCCAGGAGTTGGAGGTTGCTATGAGCTGTGATGCTACAGCACTCTAACCAGGGTGATAACTTGAGGCTCTGTTTCAGAAGAATAAAAAAGAGTCAGTATATTGGTTGTCTAATGTAAAGTCTCTCTTTTTTATTTTTTTAAAAAATGTGCTCTTCCCACCTCATATGACAAGTAAAGTAATGGGCAGTGTGAAGTTTCAAATCATTTTAACTCAACAACATAACATTGAGCCTAGGTTACATGCAAGCCTTTGTGTTAAGAGTGGGGATGCAAAGATATGGAAGAACTAGTCCTGGCTTCAAAGACTTCCAGGAGGTGAGAAATATATGTAAATAAATAATTTTCATTCAGCACATCAAGTGTTATAATAAATGTATGCAGCAGGTACAGGAGTGAGGAGCCTAGATGAGGGTCAGGGAGAGCTAACATTGAACCTGGCCATGAAGAGATGAGTAGAACTTTGCCAAGTGGCCAAGACAGGAAGGGAATTCCAGGCTTAGGCAGTAGTGCAAGCAGAGATGTAGCAATATGAAATGGTATGGGAGGTTTGGAGAACTATAAGGAAATCAGTTTACTAAGTGTAGGGTATAAGTGTTTTAACACAATAACTAAGAAAATGTGGTGAAGGCTATGTTTGATGAAAATATCTCAAATGGTTTATAAAACCAGCACATTGTACCCCATGATTGCATTAATGTACACAGCTGTGATTTAATTAAAAAAAGAAAGAAAGAAAGTCAACATTTACGGAACCTAAAGTGTAAGGCAGAGAAGAGGCCACACAGTGACAGCACCACTGACAGCAGAGTCAGTGGTGGATTTCCTAATGTATGGATATGTGTGTCTTGATTATCTCAGCACTCGTGTCTTTGGACAGGGATACTTATGGAAAAATTCCTTAGTATCTGAAATGCCAATAAAGTTAAGTTGGAGCTCTCTCTCACTCCCCCCCCCTTTTTTTTTTGAGATAGAGTGTCACTCTGTTGCCCAGGCTAGAGTGCCATGGTGTCAGCCTAGCTCATAGCAACCTTTGGGTTCATGTGATCCTCCTGCTTTAGCCTCCTGAGAAACTAGGACTACAGGTGCCTGCCACAATGCCCTGCTAATTTTTTTCTATTTTTAGTAGAGATGGAGGCTCCCTTTTGCTCAGGCTGGTTTTAAACTCTTAAGCTCAAGGGATCCTCCCACCTCAGCCTTCCAAAATGCTAGGATTACAGTCTGAGCCACTCCACCCACTGGAACTCTCATTTTATATCTGATTTTTGTTTTCTGCATTTTATTTAGAAAGTAGGAGTTGCTTACTTATAAACTATTTCCCTAAGCTTATACTATTTGCCTTCTGTGTGGCTCTTAGCCTCCTGAAGACAACATTTTTCTCAGTGGTTTTTTCAGCCCTAGAAAACAAAGGCATGAATCACTTCAATTACTGGGTTTCCACCTTCCTTGCCTAGAGTCCAGGAAAGCCACTTTTCTGTTTCCAGTACAGTCAACTCTATTATCCAAGTGTGAACTTTCCACGTCGTGGGTGGTGTGTAGATGGTTTCTAATAGTAGGCTTCCTTTTGCTCCCCAACGCACTTTGCAAGTATTAATCAAGATGTGTTCAGAGCCTGGAATAGAGTTTGGAAGGAAAACATACTGCCAAAGCACAGTACATTCCAAAGTTATGTATCAGTTTTTCTGTATTATCCGTATCATTGACAGGATAACCTTGAGGTTCCTGAATAGGAAAATGTAGATTTCTGCGTTAAGTGGTGAAGCCTCAGCCCGCCATGTGTCTGCCCTGTCCCTGAGGTCCTCTTGCTCTGGGGGATGTTTGTCTACATTAGTTAACTCCATGCTCAAATGAAGCTCCTTTGGATCCTAAGGGTCTCTTCTCAAAGCAGACCCTGCCTTTACTCTTGGTATCCCATGAGGATGTTACAATGCGGAGGGTTCCACATTCAGCTGTTGAAGAGGCTCCTTTATGTCCTGAGTAATTTATGCATGAGAGAGGAATAATGTTCCTTTGAGCCTACTAAAAATTTTCTGTGTCTTTCAAGTATAAGCTATGAAAAATTAATATTAACACAAAAAAAAAGTTGGCTTAAGTTTTAGCACCAACACCTTTCTCTTTCCATAATTTATTTGATCATTAGCCTGAGTTCATTCTATCCAGTAAGTATAAAAATATTAGGGGATGTGTCATTTATTTGTCCTTTTGTTCCAAAAGAAGGTTTTAAAAAAAAAAGCATTGCAGCCATTGGATAACCAATTCAGGTTTAAAATTTTGACCCTAAAACTGAGGGTACATAATGTGAAGACTTTTGTCATATATTTGTGTTTTAACTTTGCAAGACTAATAGGGATTTATATGGGGTGATTAAGCAATAGCCATGGAGTTGTTGGGGAATTTTTGGTGATGAATAGTTAGCTGGCAGCACAGCCTGAGTGGAGGACTGGGCTTCAGCTCTTACAGGCTGCTTTTCATTCCAAGATGTCAAAACCTTCTGGAAATCAGCTCATTAATCCTTCAAGTCCCTTCCTTCCCCATTCCTTCCTCCTTGATCCAATTCACTGTCTCTCTCATGATGCTAAGGCAGTTTACCAACCACTGAAGGAAAATGAAGCTGACCAGGCCAGAAACAGAGTAAGAATAGGAGTCTACCACTGGCCTAGAAAGGCTGGCCATGGGCACAGTGAAAGAGGATTTGGGCAGTCCCTGATCACTGCCCAGTCTGCCACCCTTGCTATTTGCAGATTCTAGCTCTGGATTACTTATTTACTGTGGTTGAAAGTTGGAATTACTGTTACATTGGACTTAAACATTTTCAGAAATGAATTCAGTTGTCTCTTTGGTTATAAAAGGGAAAAAAAAGAGTGTATGTGTGTGTGTTTGTGTTCCATTAAACTTAGTGAACTAAATGGGCTATTCAGATTAAGTGGAATGGATGATGTGATGACCAGAAAGAAAAACGTGTCCTACTAAATTATTTCACCTTTTTTCTTGATTATCGTTACAGTATATGCTTCTCATAGAAAATTAGTCAAGTACACAATTTAGAAAATGAGAATAAAGTCTACTCTTACCACAATCCAGTAGAAAACCACTGTTGTTGGTTAACAGTTTTATGTAGTTACTTCATCTTTTTTCCTTTTTTGCTTTTTTTTTATTCTAGCAAAGTTATGTTATGTATATAAGTTGTAGCGTCCCTTTTTCCACTGGATGGTATCATAAAAGCATTTGCTATTATTATTATTAAAAGCTACTCATGGTACAGTTACTGTGGAAAACAATACGGTGTTTCTTCCAAAAAAATTGAAAATGAAATTACTGTATAATCCATCAATTCCAGTTCTGAATACATACCCAAAAGAATTGAAAGCAAAGTCTCAAAGAGATACTTATACAACCATGTATATGGCAGAATTATTCACAATAGTTAAAATGTGGAAACAACTCAAGTATTCTTTGAGGGATGATGAATAGGTAAACAAAATGTGGTATGTACATATGTTGAAATACTATTCAGCCTTTAAAAGAAGAGAAATTTCGACAATTGCGACAACATGAATCTTCAGGAGGTATGCTAAGTAAAATAAGCCAGTTACAAAAGGCAAATACTGTATGATTCTACTTACAGAAGGCAGGTAGAGTAGTCAGATTCATAGAAATAGGAAGGAGAATGGTGGTTCCCAAGAGATAAGGGAAGGAGGGAATGGAGAATTGTTTAATGGGGATAGAGTTTTAGTTTTATGAGAGGAAGAGAGTTCTAGAGATTGGTTCACAGCAGCGTGAATGGCTTAACACCACTGAACTGTACACTGAAAATTGGTTAAGGTGGTAAATTTGATATTATGTATATTTTACCACAAAAAAAAAATTTTAATGAAAAATATTTAAAACAAAAAAATTTCGACCCTATCATTCCTCCAGGGTTATCATTGTCCTGATTTTTTATGATAATTATTTCTATGCTTTTCTTCCTAGTTTTATCCCCTGTGCATCTCTAAAATAGTTTTGCCTATTTTGGATTTAAGAAAAAAAATCTTTGAAAACATCATTTGTTGCAAGTAGCGTATTTTGGTCACCTGACGCTTCGGTCATTAAGTTTACCTAACCATCATTCTGTTGGTAGCCACCCAGTTTGTTTCTCATTTTTTAGTGTCATAGATGATGTTCCAAGGCATGATCATGTGTATATACAAAGTGTATAGGAATCTGTGTGTATGAGTGCGTGTGACTGTGAGTTATTGCCTGTAGGTTTTCTTAACATACATTGCCTGGTTATTTTCCAAAAGAAATATGTTAGTTCATCTTCCCACCAGCAGTGCATGAGAGACCTCCACCAAAATTTTAACTAGAGTCTTTAAAACTAAGTTTAGGAAACTTCTCCTTTCTGAATGCCTAGTCTTCATTTAAGGAGATTTGTAAATATTACTTCATTAACTCTTCTCAAAACTCCCTTACTGTAAGAAAATCTTCTTTTCTACAGTACAAACAAAAGGGGAGAGAAACCCTGTGTGTGACACCCAAATCAGTTACTACTTCAATTTGACGGTGATTTAACAAATAAGTCAAATGAGCATAAGTAGTTTTTCAAATTTTTACTTCCTACATTACAGCACAGAAACCACCTTACTTCCAAGTTTTCTTTTTTCTTTTCTTTCTTTTTTTCTTTCTTTCTTTTTCTTTTTTCTTTCTTTCTTTTCTTTTCTTTTCTTTTTTCTTTTTTTTTTTTTTGAGACAGACTCTCACTTTGTCATCCTGGGTAGAATGCCATGGAGTCACAGCTGACAGCAACCTCAAACTCTTGGACTCAAGCCATTTTCTTGCCTCAGCCTCTCAAGTAGCTGGGACTACAGGCACCCGCCACAACTCCCGGCTGTTTTTAGAGACAAAGTCTCACTCTGGCTGAGGCTGGTCTTGAACCCGTGAGCTCAGGCAGTCCACCTGCCTCGGTCTCCCAGAGTGCTAGGATTACAGGCGTGAGCCACCGTGCCCAGCCCCATGTTTTCTTGTCTTTGCTTAACAAGGAGTCTCCTGGGTGGTGCTTGTGGCTCAGTGAGTAGGTCGCTGGCCCCATATACCAAGGGTGGTAGGTTCAAACCCAACCCCGACTGAACTGCAACAACAACAACAAAAAATAACTGGGCGTTGTGACAGGCACCTGTGGTCCCAGCTATTTGGGAGGCTGAGGCAAGAGAATTGCCTAAGCCCAGGAACTGGAGGTTGCTGTGAGCGATGTGATGCCACAGCACTCTACCAAGGGCCATAAAGTGAGACTCTGTCGCTACCAAAAAAAAAAAAAAAACCACAATAAAACAAGGATTCTCCCCCTGGCCTCTCCCTAGGTACTGCCAAGGACTTGACATACTGTGCACTCTCAGCCAGAGGGGGGACACTGACAGTGCATTCAGTCAGACTGGCCAGAGATGTATTTTGTTTGACTTCTACAGGGTTTAAATTTATTCTATGGCTCGGCGCCTGTGGCCCAAGTGGCTGAGGTGCCAGCCACATACACCTAAGGTGGCGGCTTCGAATCCAGCCTGGGCCCTCCAAACAACAATGATGGCTGCAACCAAAAAAATAGCCGGGCGTTGTGGCGGGCGCCTGTGGTCCCAGCTACTTAGGAGGTGGAGGCAGGAGACTCGCTTGAGCCCAGGAGTTGGAGATTGCTGTGAGTGATACCATGGCACTCTACCCAGGGGGACGGCTTGAGGCTCTGTCTCAAAAAAAAGAGAGAATCAATTAAGCCGGAAAACTACATTACAGCCTAGAGCGACCAGGTAATTTGTCCAATTCACACAGCTGACCAAGAGTAAAATCCTACCTAATAACTACTAACATTAGCTGAGGGCTTAACTCCCAACTCCTTGCCAGGCTCTTTCTACTGGACCACACTGCCTCCATCTGTCCAGACAATATTTTTGTATCAGGGCTTTGAATGGTGGTAACATAAACATTCTCCAAAACAGTGCTTCTGTGAAAGAAAATGTGCACACAAGTCACCCAGGAATCTTGGTAAAATAGAGACTCATTCACTGGTTCTGGGGGTGGGCCTGAGTCCCTGCATTTTTGACCAGTGCCCAGGTGATTCTGTTAATGCAAATGCTGGGACACAGTGTACACTTTAAGGAGCTGGGGTCAGAGAGCCAGCCACTGCGCTTCTCCAACCCCCACCCTCATGCTGTCATTCTGAAAGGCTAGAAGAGGGCTGAGGCTACTGCAGGGATTAGCTCAAGATGCTCTTCCCATCTACCTGGGATGCTCTGTACTAAGGGGCTGCATAGACCCTGGGCTCTCTACGGGAAGTCCCCATCCTTGTCCGGCAGCCATCCCAGTGGCCTCAGTTACTGGTAGGATAATGCTTTGTTGGCATGCAGTGAGTGTTTTATCATTTTCAAAAACATTTTCAATAACAGTCTGATATTTTGGTGAGAAAAACAGGCTATCATGAATACAAGAATAGTCCCAAGGTTACTAGGAAAGCAACCTTGGGAATACATTTTTGAATAAAATAATGTTGATGAAGGGAAGAAATGGTAGAGGGGGAGAATGTTTGTGGTAGACCTACTCAGTGTATCAAACCTAATGATTTGCTACCCCAAGTTAATCTGATTTGCAAAAATTATTGTATGATCCATCCACTCCCCTATTCAGCTTCCCAGCAGTGCCCTACCCTCTCCTCCTTGTGCCCCTCCTCAGCCAGTCTCTTCCCTCTCTCCTCCCCCATCCACTCCTCCCAGCTCATCTCCTTTCTCTCTCTTTCTGGTCCCCACTGAGCTGGGTGGTGTGCTCCTTGAGGGCCTGTGGATTTCAGTGTGTAAAGAAAATATGCTTATAGAGACAAAGCTGGGACTTTTGTGTGGCAGTCCCAGTGTTTCCCTGGGGGGTCTGTGGCCAGCTGCAGAAGTACTGATTTAGATTTCTGTTTTGCTTTACAACAGCTGAAGACAGCATTTATTTTCTAACCACCAGATTTATTCACATGGGAGACTATACTTCCCAGGCAGAAATACTGGGGTTTAGGTCTGATTCCATTTTTCTCCTGTCCCTTAGCCCCATCCCAAATCCCTCACAGACTGATCCATTTCCCGAGAACGAGGTCTTTATTTTGCAATGGCTTTAAATGAAAAGAGGCTTCAGTCCTTTGCCACAGCTGCAGGTTGCTGTTTCACTTCCATACCATTGAAACAAATCCAGTCCAGAATGATTATTGAAATACTCAGAAGAGCGTGTAGCATTTTAAGGCTATCATTTGTAGTCCCTGCCAAAACTTTAAGGGAAGCAAGTCTTAACAGGGATGGTTAGTCACATAACAGGTTTCCAGGCAGTGCTGGGAGTTTTGTTTTGCTTTTCCCTTCTTGTTTTCTTTCCTTAATTTTCTTTTCTCTTCTTTTCCTTTTTCTTCTTTCTCTCTCGCTCTTTCTCATAAGTTTCCCCTGTTTTTAATTTTAGGGAAAAAAAGAAAAAGGAGAGGGTGATAACTGCTTTTCTTTCAACTCCCAGATTTTATTGAGGAGAGAGAGGTTCTCGTTAGTATCTGGCCTGTTCAGAGTCATTTTGAGCCTCATGCAGATTTGAATGATGAGAAAAATGAAGTTGGTGTCTTTTAGCCCCACACTTGTTGACATTTGGTCAGTTCCCCTTCAGATGTCTCAGGAATGTTGAAGGTCATGATATCTCAGGATGAGATCTTATTTGTATTTTTTTAAAAACAGAAAGAGACATTGGGCGGCGCCTGTGGCTCAGTGGGTAGGGCACCAGCCCCATATACCGAGGGTGGCAGGTTCGGGCCCAGCCCCGGTCAAACTGCAACAAAAAAAATAGCTGGGCATTGTGGTGGGCGCCTGTAGTCCCAGCTACTTGGGAGGCTGAGGCCAGAGAATTGCCTAAGCCCAGGAGTTGGAGGTTGCTGTGAGCTGTGTGACGCCATGGCACTCTACTGAGGGTGATAGAGTGAGACTCTGTCTCTACAAAAAAAAAACAAAAACAGAAAGAGACATTAAATTATCACATTTCAGTTCAAAGCAATGGAACAAGGTACAAAGCATTTCCTTCATTAAATAGTCCCTTTAAAAATGTGGCCTCATATTTTAAAGGAATAAGCTGTTTGAGAAGAAGTAAAGTTTGAAAATATATGAAGTATTTCTTGTTGACAGGCTGAGCTTATGGAAACTAGTCTGGGTAAAAGTAGTCAGAACTGATCAATATATTAAACTGCACCCTTTAGCAAGTTGCCCAAGATCAAAGCTTCATATTGTAGCAAGAAATAAAAATAGTTCTTTTATACACCTGCACATCAAGAATTCAACCCCCATCTGCTGATGTTTTATACGTTTTAAATACAGAAATCTGTGAACCTAACCTGGAGATGGTAATTAGTTCAATAGAGGGCTCAGAAATATCTGTCTTGCTCCACTTGTAGCTGTTGGCTTATTGGGGTATTGCTATTGGAAGATTTGGGCAATGTTGTCATTGCCCAGCTTGCAAGGGAGTGCATGCTTTAAGTGTCCTCAGCACATTCTCATAAGATTATGTAAAGCCTTAATATAGTGGGTTATTTTTTTTTCCTTCTTTTTCATCTTTCGGATAAATTAATACCTTCATTACCTTCACTGAGCCATTCCCAGTGAATTAAAGCCATTTCAGATTCATAGATATTACAAGTCAAAGCAATAGGCACAGTGGGGAATATGAAGATGAATGATATTATCTCTGTTTCAAACACTATAAGACAGGTATGCATTTAATTAACTATAAAGAATTAAGTAAATGCTAGAGTTATTTGACTTGTGGAAGCTAAAAAGGGAGAAATAAATGCCAGCTTGAGAGAGTAAAGCTGTCAAGAAAGTCTTCTAGGAGGAAGGAGAAGTGTTTAAAGGCTGGGTGAGATTTAATCGTTAGATAAGTTTAATTTTCTTAGATTGGAGAATAAGTGAGATTATACTGGTATAGAACCTTTTTTAACCAGTTAATTATGAAGTTCTCATTGCCCAAGTACAAAGGAGGAGTCTTAGCATAGTCCTCAAGCTTCGTGGGACCACCTTAGGCATGGGGTCTATAACGGGGTCTCTGTTGTCAGAGTTTAATTACGGTCCAATCTGTTTGAGAAGAGAAAGCTTCTGCTTTCTCATGAAATGACTAACCAACAGTGATGTATATGATAGGTATAATACAGGAGTATAGAGAAGAATGTGGACTCAGAAAGGAGACTTTCTAGAGGACTTAGGTATTTGAGATGAACCTTGGAGCAAGAGCGTGATCTGGAAAAAACCAAAGGTTTTGGGAAAAGAACATGTCAATATGGTGGGCAACATGTGCAGTGGCATGTTATGTGGAATACATGGACCAGAGATGAGACAGAGCCAGAGAAGAGGTGCTGCATTTTGCAGAGAAGTGCAGGATTTGTTGAGACCAGTGTGGTAGCCCCCAGATGTCAGCCAAAGGCATATGGACTTGATCTAGGACTTAAGAGGAAGTTGATAAGCTCTGACTTGACCCTGGTAAGTAGACTGCCATCTATATGCACGTGAATCTCTCTAGCCTCTCCTGGTGGTCCTAAAAACTTCTAGTCTCTTCTAATGGTTAACAAAAAACTCCATAGTAGCAATCTGCCAGCTCTCAGTCCCTATCACCTGGAAGCCCCTTGCTTGCTTGGGCAACTAGTAATGGAATAGATATATTTGTATGCACCAAGACCACATAGCTTTTGTCTTTCCAACATTGGTAAGAAGAACATAGAACCACAGAATTTATAGTAGTAAATGGAATTTAAAGATCATGTAATCCATTGAATTTTTTCTCCAAACAGAAGCTTACATGGAAATTCAAGATGCCAAAGATAGTATTGATAATAAATATCGTTGAAGCTGGGATGGGGGCCTGGAAACTCACTGGCATAGCTTCCCTCCCTTTAGGAGCCCCAGAATAGACTCCCTGCCAGTGATCTAGTCCAAACTCTTATTTGTAGAAGAAGTAATAGAAAAAGGAGACAGGCGACTTATTCCTATGTAAGAGCTTAGAAGATACCTCAAGTTAGGGATGTGAATAGCAAGTTTATTTTTTGCCTCTTGACCTGCTTCCTTCCTCTCTTGCTGCCTGATTATCCTTATAGAAAATACTGCAGCCCCATGTCCTTGGGCTGCCCAGGACCCCCTCTCAGAAGCTGCCTCCCTGGATAGGGCTCTGTGCTCCACACCTTCTAGCCATTTAAACTTGACTATTAGGGTTGGGTGCAATGGCTCATGCCTATAATCCCCACACTCCGTAGGTGGATTGCTTGAGTTCAGGAGTTTGAGACCAACCTGAGCAAGAGAGACCCCCCCCCCAGCTACTCAGGAGGCTGAGGCTAGAGAATCACTTGAGCCCAAGAGTTTGAGGTTGCTGTGAGCTATGACGCCACTGCATTCAACCCCAAGGAAACTAAGTGAGACTCTGTCTCCAAAAAACCAAAAAAACAAAAAAGCACTTGACTATTGCAGATCTTCTTCCCTTAGAAATCTACTCTCAGCTGGCTGGCTGCCACTTAATCTGACTTAGATGTTATGCTAACACATTACTAAATTCTAATATATAAATAAGTTAATTCTCCTGAGTCACACAACTGATCTTCAGTAGGGTTCCTTTGGTGACAACACCTTTAACCAAAGTCAGTAATTCTGACTGCAGGCTTTCCACCAGTGCACAGACCTGGCAGGAACACCTGTCTGCACTCACATTGAGCTGACTCAGCCCTCGTACATTTGTTGTGCGTGGCCAAGCTTTAGGCCACCTCCACAAGGGCTGTGTGCAGCATAAGCTGGTCCTATGTGAATAGGCCAAGGAAGCGGCTCTGAGAGAGGCCCTCTGAAGACGCACTGTTCTTTCCTTCTCCCAGCTGCCAGTGAGGACCAGGCTTCCTCAGCAATTGGACTGGCCTGGGCCTCTGGGAATAACATTTTCCCTTGAAAGTTCAGGAATTCCCTGAGACAGAGGGGTCCTCACCAGCCTGCAAGCCTTGGGTAACCATGGGAGATTTCCACCTAGAGGTGCTTGGTGAATGGAAAGCCTCTAGCCTGAAAACACACTGTGTCAACATTGAGGAGAGGCAGTGTATACTTGGAGTTAGCAAGTCTAGATTCTAGTTCCTGCTCAATTATTAACTAGTTAGGTGTGGCCTATAATTTCTTTAGGCCCCAAGCTTTTTGTTTTGTTTTTTAAAAGGTGAGATCTCATTCTCTCTCAGGCTTGAGTGCAATGGCATGCTCATAGCTCACTACAGCCTTGAACTCTTAGGCTCAAGCCGTCCTCCCACCTCACCCTCCCAAGTATCTGGGACTATAGATGCATACCACTATGCCTGGTTAATTTTTTTTTTTTTTTTAGTAGAGACAGCGTCTCACTATATTGCCTAGGGTGGTTTTAAACTCTTGAGTCAAATGATCCTCCCATCCTGGCCTCCCAAAGTGCTAGAATTACAGGCATGAGCCGAGGTGGCTAGCCTTGGCCTCAGATTTTATCTGTAAAGTGGGAAGCTCTAAAATGAGGGTGTGAAATAGATGAGGGCAGGGATGTCATGGTGGTTAGTGGGTGTGAAAACCTAAAGGTACTAAGCAGATGTAGGAAATGTCCATTGTCAAATAATAAAGTCCCTATCAGTCTTCCCCCCCCCCATCAGTCTTATTGAAAATACTATATGACTGGCTCAACATCCGTAGTACAGTGGTTACGGCACTGGCGGATTCGAACCCAGCTCAGGCCAGCTAAACAACAATGATGGCTGCAACCAAAAAATAGCTGGGTGTTGGTGGCAGGCATCTGTAGTCCCAGCTACTTGGGAGGCTGAGGCCTGAGAATCACTTAAGCCCAAGAGTTTGAGGTTGCTGTGAGCTGTGACACCACAGCACTCTTCCGAGGGCGACATAATAAGACTCTGTCTCCAAAAAAAAGAATACTGTATGACTTTACGTTGGTTCTCACAGAAACGGCTATGCTTAGGGCCACCAGACTGGCTACAAGGACACAACACCGAGGAGCAAGTGGTTGCCAACTGAAATACTGCAATTGCTTAGCACAGTGTTACTTTTCATCTGATTATGTTTGGAGCACATGAATACAGTTTGTTTTTCTAGAAAACCTTGATTCTATTTTTGGCTTTTGCTCTGATCTGGGGTCAGTCACTTGAGTTATATGAGGGATTTTGTTATTTGTAAAATTGAGAATAATGATGCCTAACTTTTTTTCCCACTTAAGAATTTTCTAAAGATAAAATGAAGTAAAAATATTTTTTGAAGATAAAACTTTTTTTTTTTTTTTTTTGAGACAAGGTCTCCTTCTGTCACCCTGGGTAGAGTGCAGCAGCATGATGATAGCTCACAGCAACCTCAAACTCCTGGGCTCAAATAATCCTCCTGCCTCAGCCTCCTGAGTAGCTGGGACTGCAGGTGCCTGCCACAATGCCCGGCTAGTTTTCTATTTTTAGTAGAGACAGAGTTTCACTCTTGTTCAGGCCGGTGAACTCTGACCTCAGGTGGCCAGTGAACTCTGACCTCAGGTGGTCCTCCCAAAGTGCTAAGATTATAGGTTTGAGCCATCATGCCCAGTCAAGGTACAACTTTTAATGGAATGCTGCTGATACTATCATCATCATCATTATTACTATTATTGCCAGGTCTCATTTCCAGTGTACTTTGCCAAGTTCGTATTATCACAGTTCTGTTAACTGTGCTGTTAGAAATTTTCACCCTATGATTTATATAGACTTTTCACGCAGCATCCAGAAGTTTTCATTCACCTCACCCATTTATCTTTTTTTATGCTCCTAAGGAGAAAGTAATCTTTGAAAGAAAAAAGACCTCTGTTAGCATTCTGTATAATACTTGAAGCTATAGATCCTCTAAGCCCCAAACTGTACAATGAAAGTTTTCTTGGATACTGCTTTTCTCCCATAATTCCTAGCACATAGCTTATTAAGTTATTAACCAGCAATTTCTCTGGCAGCATATTAAACTTTACTTTTAAACAAGTCACAGAGGGAGGGAAACACGCATCTCTCATAAAAGGAATAAAAAGCATACACCCTCTAAAATAGTTTCCCCAGGCTTTGAACAAATCCCAAGCCCCACACAAGGTCTCTTTTTCATCATTTTTTGCACATAGCTTAGTGTTAGTACATTAATGAGAAAAAGATGCCTAATAGAAAGATGGAAGAATATGAGGGCCTCTGGGGCTGTGGGAGTGCTCTGAAAAGGCAGGTGAGCCTAAATAGAGAGAAAAAATGAAGCCATGGCATTGAGGCTGTAGGCTTCCTCTCTAGCAGCTACATTCCCAGGGGGAGCAGAGGAGGCAGTAGCTTCGGCCCTGACCTGGGAAGGGGACCCCAGTGCTTTCTGCAGGCTGCTGGACCCTTGCTGAATGCCTACTCAAAACCCTCTGCTTTCATAGATTCCATCCCGCAGAAGCAAAACCTGCTTTTTCAGGGGAAGCCTACTGTGTTCTGCAGTGTATGGCAGGATCTTTGGTCAGTTTCTGGACAGACAGTTCATGGTCTCTTGTTTTGAGCATGGCAGTTCCGTAAGAATTCCTGTAAACTGCTCAACCACTAGAGCAGGGCACAGAGGATGGCTTCACTTTAAAAGGAAAATCCAAGTAGGAGGGCTGCAGGGCAGCTTATACATGTGGGTGTGAGTATAAACACTTGCAAAGCTCCAGACCAAGAAAGGCTGGGTGGATATAGGAGCCTACCATAAAAACGCAGCTCTGCCGTCACACTTCCCCAGGGAGGGCAAGGTAAATGAGCAGCCCTGGGGAGCCAGCCAGGCCCTGAATGCTGCTGCCAGCTGGCCCTGTGTGCGCAGCCAAATTCTTGGTGTTACAGTGAGGGGAAATAACTTGTTTAAAAATATATATTCTATAATTCATGACCATTTGGCAGTTTGGTTTAAACAAATCCCCTATTGTTCCTCCAGAAATGTCATGTGATGGTTCTTGGCTGGGGGCTGTGGTAAAAATGGGCATCAGAATGGGGAGGTTACTTTATACTTGTACATTTACACGGCTTAGTGTTGCCTACATCAAGGAAGTACCACCTAACCCCTGTTTGCAGCAGCTCTTCTTTTATAACCAAACATAAGGAGAGGCAGTGTCTGGTCTGCAGACAGCTACCATTGCAGTAATGTGAACTGCCAGGACTACAAAGATGGCCAGTGGGATCTCTGGGAGACCAAAGGCAGGTCAACAAAATATCCCAGTTTAAGTCAGCTATTGAGCTTGTCCTTGGAGGATGTTTGCTAGATGGCTAGTTGAGGAAGGTTTCCTAGAGGACACGCTTTGAAGTGAGTTTTAAATAAAGGGCATGGGGTGGCTGGACGTATGTCAAGTGGAGGAACTATAACAGGATGTAGGAACATGTTACAGACAATCGAGCCCTCTTCCTCTTCTACCATTTTCCCTCTCCCATTCGTCTAGCCTCCCTCCCTCTTTCTTTTCACTCCACTCCACTTCTCTCCTGCCTTCTCTCCCCTTTTTCTCTTACCTACTTCTCATTTTTCTGGTTTTCTTCTTTCTAGCCTATTGTGGGCCTGCAAGTGGTCCCTAAGATAATTGCCACAGTAACTCCACTGCTGGCTCTGGCCAGAAGTTGCTCACTGTGGTTGAGAATAGAAGTGGTCTGGGCTGCCTGCAGAGGAGCTGAGATTAGAGGAAGAGCTTGTGGGCTGGGATGAACCCCTACTGGGACTTGAGACCCTGAGTCATTCTAACCCATCTAGCCTGTCAGCCATACCTGTTTGATTTTCTAGAATTCCTCCTCTTTCTTTTCACCAGCCCAAATCCTTCCAAGTCTCCAGACCTCTCATTGGTGACATTCCCTCTGATTATTTTATGTGCCTTTTGTTTTCTCCCCCTGTATGCAAGACCAAAAGCTCTGCAAGTTCAGAACATTGTCCTCTCCCTCCCCTTCCTACCCCAGATAGGATGTCTTCTGTGCTGCTCAGTAAATTTTTAAGCCACATGTCTTATCAGGATTATAGGGGAATAGTTCCTTGGGAACTATAGTGACCCAGACTCTGACTAGATAGAGTTTCTTGATATAGAAACCTTTACAGACAATAGCAGCCTTAAGCCAGAACAGCTGTTTCTAGCCCTCTGAAGATTCTTCTGGAAGAGTTTGGCATGTCCAGAGTAAATTGTCTGTCTCCTCTGGGGAGCCCACTTAGGCGTCACAATATTGAATGGGGACCCGAACCATCCAGTGTGACTTGAGCTAACAGGGTCCTACTGAGATCTTCACCCTTTGGAAACTATGGAGCTCTGAAAGGTCACTCCTAAGCTGTCCCCATCTTAGGTCCTTGCTCACTCATCCTGTATCATTTCCTGCTGTCCCTCCTCCAACCATGTATCCTTAGCACTTTTTCTTAGTCTCTAAACATGTCTGTGCTCAGGTCTTTAGACTTGCTTCTTCCTCTGCTGGAGTCACTCTGCCCCAAGCATATACATATACCTACACACATGGTACACATATACTCAAGAAATCATGCAGTTTGAAATTTTAGTATTTATGTATATACACTCTGCAAAGAAAAAGACATGCAACAGAGAGGGAACTTACTCAAGATTTAGCTTATTCAGTTTCATTGGCTACTTCTGTTAGCTGACCTAATTTGCATAAATTGGACATGCCCCACCTGTATGTATCAGTACAATATCCTTATGTTGACCACCTCTGTATGTTGACCAGTTTGTTACAGTCCCTTGAGTGGTCAACTTACCAAATTTTCTACTATATTTGCTTTCAGGGTATCCACTGTCTTTTTTTTTTTTTTGAAACAGAGCCTCAAGCTATCTCCCTGGTTAGAGTGCCATGGCATCACAGCTCACAGGCTTAAGTGATTCAACTTAAGCAATCCAACTCCCAGGCTTAAGCGATTCTCTTGCCTCAGCCTCCCAAGTAGCTGGGAGTACAGGTGCCTGCCACAACGCCCAGCTATTTTTTGGTTGTAGTTGTCATTGTTGTTTGGCAGGCCCAGGCTGGGTTCAAACCTGCTAGCTCTGGTGTATGTGGCTGGCACCTTAGCCACTTGAACTACTGGCGCTGAGCCCACTGTCATTTTGGATACCAAGCATAACCCTATTGATTGCATTCAATATAATATAGGTTAGATTATTACCTGAAAAAGAAAAAAGACCAAAAAATCAATTATTTTACTTAAAATGTTGTATTTCATTAACTAGTTACATCTTATATCAAAGGTAACTTATTAAAAATTCATACTAGTCAGCCATGATGGCTCACATTTATAATCCCAGCACTTTGGGAGGCTAAGGCAGGAGGATCTCTTAAGGCCAAGAGTTCAAGGTGGCAGTGAGCTATGAAAGCCTTTCAGCTTGGCAACAGAGAAAAATCCTGTCTCTTTAAAAAAGGGGGGGAAGTCGTGCTGAGTGAGGTCTTCATAGAAACCCTATATATAACAATAACCTTAATGAAATAATGTCTAATCCTTACTACTTTGATACTCTCTGATTATATGTTCCTCCTTCCTTGCTCCCTTTTTTCTGAATCCATCTCTCCCTCTCTCCTTTTTCCTTCTCTTTTCCTTCTTTCCTTTCTCTCTTCATCCTTCCTCCCTTCCTTCCTTCTCTTCTTTCCTTCCTTCCTCATTTGCTGGTCACCACCCACTAGTTGATTTCATAACCAACTAAATGAATCATAACCAGCAGTTTGAAAAACAGTATTCAGGACTCTAAGTTCCTTGAGGGCAGTGACTATGTCACTGAATCATTTCATCTTCATATTTCCAAACCCTGGCATTATTCCTGGCTCTCAGTAGCCTCTTAATAAATGTTTTCTGAATGAATAGGCTTCAGTTAAAAAGTCCCAGTCACTGGGATTCCGGAAGGGACAGGAGAAGTGAATAATTTATTGCAGACTTCCCAAAAGCTCCTGCTGTCCTTTAGACACTGGGGCCTTTGTGGACGTGTCTGGGAAGCCTGGCTCTCTCTGCCTGCCTTCTGCTTCCCCCCACCTTCCAGGAGAGAGAGCAGGAGGTTTAATGAAGTTCAGAGATTTCCCAAGGCAAAACGTATTAATCAGGTCTCGGTGGATATTTGTCAAGGGGCAAATGATAAAAAAGGCTGGAAGAAAGCAAGATTCTTAACAAGGCCTTCATTTCATCTTATATATGTAAACTTAGTCCCCATGGTACCTGATTCCTTCTTCTCCTTCTAAAGCCACTATTATGCTGCCTTTCAGCCCATCTGTTAGACTCTGACCACTTCTGATTTTTTTTTTTTTTTGAATGCTATAAATCTTCATAATACTGTGCCCCATGCCAGAATTTTTCCATTTGGGGATAGAAAAAATCCCCAAGCCCACCAAAACCCTGTGGTTTGGTTTCCTGTCCAGCTGGCTTGCTGTTCCTTAGGATTTTATTCCCATCACCAAAGTATCTTGACAGACTAAGAACAAACCTCTGGCTCACCCTGAACTCACAGCGTATCATTTCCAAGTCAGAACAAACACCAAGTAACAGCAAGAGAAAAAGAAAGAAAAAAATTATTTTCCTGACTTAGAAGCCAGTTCTGAGTGAAGCCCAACTCTGTGCCTCCAGACAGAGATGTTGTGTGGCTTTGGCTGTCCTCAAGGGTGGAGCCATGAACAGTGGACTGCAGGCCAGAATTTCTCTCAAAGGGGAACCATGGATGTCCTCCTTTGTGGCCCCAGAGCCTCTCTGTTTCCTGGAATCCAAAGCAAATCCAACATTTGAGGGAGCCTCCCATGATCTCGTCGACTACATCAGACTTGGCCCCAAGCCTGGGGAATAGTCAGAGGGGTTCCTGAAGTGTCTCCGGAGGTCAGTGAGGTCACCAGCCTATGCTGGGTCTAAGGAAGATACAGAACACTTCAGCCTGGTTGAGGGCTCTAAAAATTGTCATCCTTTCCTCTATTCATTTAGAAATTTTAAAATATATATTATTAATAACTTAGCTAAAAATCTCTTGGAAACCAGGCTTCTCATCACATTTGTAATCAAACCATTTTCTCAACAGCTTCCCTTTATGATTCTGTATGGCCCTACAGAAAATCAAAAATGCATTTAGGGCCAGAAGCTATGACTCTGTAAGGCCACATGGGAACAGGCAATAAGGAACAAACCAGTTAGTATGAAGTGTCCCATCACTTGAAAACCTGGACTGCCTTGTTCATATCCCTGCCTTCTTATGTCCCTGCCTTATCCACTCATAAGCATCTATCTATGGCTAGCTACTTTTTTTTTTATTTTTACCAAAAGGTGGCTTATTATATATTAAGTTCTGAACATTACTCTTTTTCATGAGTATATTTTGGATACCGTTTGATTAAGGACATAGAAAGTTGTCACTTGTTCATGTCCTTCCCTTCCCATAAGAAGGCAAACAAATTCCTTCTTACATCTGTTGCCTCCTATCAGAATCCCCTTACTTGTCAACTTAGTCTGTCCAAATTCTTTCCTTTAGAAAAATAGAACTGTAAAGTACTATAAGAAAATGTGGAGAAGTAAAAAAATCTTAGAGAAGAGGGGCTAAGGCGGGTGGATTATTTCACAGGTTCAAGACCAGCCTGCGCCAGAGTAAGACATCATCTCTAAAAATAGCCAGGCATTGTGGCAGGCGCCTGTCGTCCTAGCTACTTGGGAGGCTGAGACAAGAGAATCGCTTAAGCCCAAGAGTTGGAGGTTGCTGTGAGCTGTGATGCCACGGTATTCTACTGAGCGTGACAAAGTGAGTCTCGAAAATAAATAAATAAATAAATAATCTTAGAGAAGAGTTGAACTTTGTAAGTGCCACATAAGAAGACATAAAAATAGTAATATATTTGACTGCATAAAACTAAATATTTTTGAATTGTAAAAAAAAATATTAAAAGACAGATGGCAAACTGCAAAAACATATTTGTGACACATGTGGCAGACAAGGGGCAGATTTCCTTAATGTATAAACGCTCCTATAAATCAGTATGGAAAAGACCAACAATGGAATTTGAACATAGTTCACAGAAAAGAAAATCTAGTGAGACAGTATTTTTTACTTACCATCTTGGCAGAAGTCAAAAAACTACAATGCACTGTATTAGCCAGGTTGTAGGGAAACAGGAATTCTTAGACATTGTCAGTAAAAATGTAAATTGGTACAGTCTCTTTAGAAGGCATCTTGTTAAAATAAGTGAATAATTTAAATGTGCAATTTTCTTGACAAAGCAATTCAGTTTTTAGGAATTTTGCCTCTGAATATATATCCATGTGCATAGAAATGATGTACAAATATGTTTATTACAGCATTGTTTTTGGCAACAAAGAATCTTAAACAATCTTGAGTTCTATCAGTGGGGGAGATATATTCATGAAATGCAGTGGTTTATAGCCATTAAGAAAATGAGACAAATTTCTATGTCCTTAATCAAACGGTATCCAAAATATATTCATGAAAAAGAGTAATGTTCAGAACTTAATATATAATAAGGCACCTTTTGGTAAAAATAAAAAAAAGTAGCTAGCCATAGATAGATGCTTATGAGTGAATAGAATGTGCCTGGAAGGATATATTAGAAAGTAGTGATAGTATTTGCTTCAGGGGAACAGAATGTGGGCAGGGGGCCAGGTTGTAGAAAGGAGTCTTTATTTTCACTGCACATCTTTTTGTACTATTTGAATTATTTTTATACTCTGTACATGTGTTACCTATTTTTTAAACTAATTTTTAATAATAGCTAGGCATACATTTGAAATTTGGCCATACTCAAGGTATACATATAAACTAGTGGGAGTTGTGGGGGTGGGAGTTGGTTGGTTGGTTGAGACAGAATCTCAGTCTGTCACCCTGGGTAGAGTGCCATATATTAGCCTAGCTCATAGCAACCTCAAACTCCTGGGTTCAGATGATCCTTCTGCCTCAGCCTCCCAAGTAGCTGGGACTACAGGTGCTCACCATAGTGCCTGGCTAATTTTTTTTTTTTTCTATTTTTAGTAGAGACTGGATCTCTTTCTTGCTCAGGCTGGTCTCAAATTCCAAAGTTCAAGGGATCCTCCTGCCTTGGCCTCCCAAGAGTGCTAGGATTGCAGGCATCAGCCGCTGTGCCTGGCCCTTAAACTAGTGATTTTCATAGGTTAGGAGTCAGAAAACAAGTAGGTACTGTAATACAGTATAAATATGAGTGGAAGTGAAGCAAGTCGGTGGGGCTGAGATGGAGGGGCAGCAACAAAGAGATCTTGATACAAGGCAGTTCTGCTTAAATCAAAAGTGTCTGATACATTCTTTTCATTTTAGAGCATATGCCAGCTCCAGGATATGGGTAGTTCAGGATGGAGGTGGGACTAAACTCCCATTCATTGTTGGGATATAGGGAAATAGTAAAACTGTTAATTTACAAGGAATGACAAGATAAGGTTAGGGATCAAGCCAAATTCACTAGCTGAAACACTTGTGGCAGTTCCTGTGTCATCCTTTACTCTTATGTTGGAAATAGAGGAGAGGGGGAGGAAATAAACATACCTGGATCATCTGCTATGGTCAGGCTTTGAGGTGGGCATTTTAAATTTACTGTGCCACGTTGAATCCTCATAGTGATTCATAGAGAGGCTGTCTTAGGCCATTCTCTGTTGTTACAACAGAATACCACAGAATTATGGTAATTCTAAAGTAAAGAAGTTTATTCAGTTCATAGTTCTAGAGGCTGGAAAGTCCAAGAGCATGGCATTGACATCTTGTGAGGGTCATCCCATGGCAGGAGGATGGACAGTGGAATTGAGTACATGAGGTAGAGATTGGAAATTATGCTGAACTCACTTTTATAACTCACCCACTCCCAAGATAGGAGCATTAATCTATTACTTCATGTCCTAATCACCTCTTAAAGACCCCATCTCTCAACAATGGCAATGAAATTTCAATGTGAGTTTTAACAGGGACATTCCAACCATAGCAGAAGTGATACAGGTGATACTATAGTTCCTATTTTACAGATCAGGAAATTGATTCAGGTCATAGAGATAAGTGGCAAAGCCCAGACTGAAACCCAGGTTCCACTGTTTTTACTACTTGTGCTGGATTATTAGTATACCAAAGAGGGTTTTTTTTGCCCTTTTCATGGTCCAGTGAACTGAGACTCAAAGTCAGACCCTTTTGCACTATTCTCAAAAGAAAGTCCTTGGCCAGGCACAGTGGCTCACATCTATAATCCTAGCACTTTGGGAGGCCCACGTAGGAGGATTGCTTGAGCCCAAGTGTTCAACACGAGCCTGAACAACATAGCAACCTCCCATTTCTGGGGGGAAAATGTTTTTTTAAATTAGAACAAAAAGTCCTTTTGTTCATTTTTTTAGTATCTAGATCACCCAAATCTGAACCCACTTAGTGTTTCTACCATGTGGTTCATGAGTAAAACAAGTCATCCCATTTATTGAAAGAAGAAAAAGTTCCATTTACTGGGAAAAAGTTGTCAGCTTCAGTGTTTGTTAATTTTGTACAGGTTGGTTATTTCAAATCCACAGATAGGCTTTTTCATATGTGAGTGTAATATTCCTTCTCCAGATTGCTAAATCAGCAATTTTCATGACCAATGATTTTCCCCCCAAATCTCTATACTCAAGAGGAGAATAATATCATTTCCCACCCCCTTTCTTGTTTTCATCTGAGATAGGATGTTGGTCTCTGTTTTCAGTATGTGGAGCCAGAGCATAGAGTTTTGTCCTTTCTGTCCACACACGTCCCCAGCCTCAGAGATTTCATTTTTTCACTTGAGTTACTGATTTTTTTGCCGTCGATAATTATACATGTTTTTTTAGCTTTTGCCATAACTGCCTAAGCCTCAGAAAATACCCATTTTCTGCTTCTGTGACCCAGACCTTAGGGAGTGCAAAATATCAACTTATTTTCTGTTTTTTTGGTTTTCTTTTACCTTTCTAGGCAAAATCCATGTTTGGTGACTAGAGCTGTATATATTGATATTCTCTTCCTGTTGACTTGCTGCCTCAACAAATCCACAAAGGACAACCAGCCAGGTATGATTCATAGTTAGTTGTATCATATTTTGGAATGGTTACGGGTCTTTGAAATGTAGGTGGAGTTAACTAAGCACACATCAAAATTAAACAGTGTCATATAGTTCTCTCATAGAAGCTTCTCAGGGGAACTTGTCCTTGTTTACTTAGAAGTTCGCTATTTATTTTCTAGTTGGTCGTTCAGGGAAGAGTGTGAACTCTCCTCAGATACCTTCTGTTTCTAAGACCTTGACTTCTTTCTGTTTTATGCATTTTCTTTGAAAGGTCATCATTTTTTCAGTAACTGAGAGTTCATTCTGTTCCATTCTGTGAAGATAACTGAGCTGCGCTCATTTTGACTCTGGAGCCTGGATTTTTGAGACTGTTTCCTAATCCACCTCTACACCAATGCATGTATAAGTTGCTCCCTCGATGTCTAATTTTATACATGTTTCTTGGTCATATATGTTCCTCAGTGTGGAACCCAGGTTCACATATGATTATTGTATTTTAATCATAATTCACAAGGTGGTTTTTTGTTGTTTTTTTTTTAAAGGGAGAAGGGCAACTCCAAATACAATTTTTTTGATGTTTTTTATATAAAAGGCTGCAGGAAGTGCTATACATGAGTTCCAGGCCTCAGACTGAAACTGATTTTCATCAACACAAGCTGGAATGCAGGGTAATGAGCCTGCAACTGGTTAAAATCAGCGTCTTCTAATTGATTAGGCCTGTCTAAAGGAGGCTACAATTACAAAGTCAGATTCTGAGTACAAGCAGGCCAGGGCTTTCCTCTGTTACGTTTAGTCTGTCAATGATTTGTTGTCTTCAGTAAATCCATTCAGGCTGTCAAAGTCCAGCTCTATCCATATGGAACCCTGTTCCCAAATTCAAACCAATTTAAAGTGCTCTGTTGGGGAGAATAAGGGGTGGGCAAGTGCAAAACTGCTTCATCCTGATCGATGTATTTTAGCCCACAAAGCCCCTGTGACCACATAGAGGTAATAAGAACACAATAGACTTTCATCAGCTCCACATCCCTAGACAAGGGTAGCTGGTGTATCTTCTTGGGTTTTATGGCTATAAAACAGTCCCAGTTTGTGCCTCTTGTCCCACCGTAACACTTTTCCTCCTGAAAGTGTCTAGGTTTGCACAATGAATTACAGGTCACCCTACCTATAAGGGGCCTCAGAGTTGCATTCACTTTAGTTTATACTTGACTTAACTAGGATCCAAACAGTATGATGAGATTATGAATCAGATGTTACAAACTAAATTGTTTTAGATTTCTACCTTTTCTGTATTTCAGTTCCATATCCATACAACTTTATAATACCTCTCTGCTGATGAGTCTAAAGGCCTTGGCCATAACAAGTTGCTCCCTGCACACAGATCCATTCATTGGGATTCTGACAGTTTTGTGGTTGACTATAACCATTAGTTTATTTAAATTGAGTTTTTCTTGGCTTATTCAGTACCATTATTCCTGGTCTAGAAGGGTTATCTCTTTATTTTTTATTTTTATTTATTATGTATTTAGTTTTGAGACAGAGTCTCACTTTATCACCCTCAGTAGAGTGCAGTGGCTCTGTAGCTCATAGCAACCTCAAACTCTTGGGCTCAAATGATTCTCTTGCCTCAGCCTCCCAAGTGGCTGGGACTATAGGTGCCCTCCACAATAATGCCCAGCTATTTTTAGAGATGGGGTATTGCTCTTGCTCAGGCTGGTCTCAAACTTCTGAGCTTGGGCAATCTACCTGCCTCAGCCTCTCCGAGTGCACCAGAGTGCTAGGAACACGAGCCACCATACCTGGCAAGAAGGATTAATTCTTAAATGTTATAAAATATTTTCTTTCTTCCCTAGCCATCTATCCTTTACTGATGAGCTAGGCGCTACGAATATGACTTTGGTTTTTTTTGAATCATCCTTTCTTCCAAACTCCTAACATTATTTCGTGTTTATACTCTAATTAAATGTGATCATAAGCTGTCCTTTATTACTCAGCATTATTTCACTTGCACCTGTGTTTTACTCCTCTTAAAGTTGTTACTTTGTTAAATGAGACAGACATGTTGGAATGGTATTTTTGACATAAATTGGATTAAATAAATAAATAAATTTTGACATAAATTGGATTAAATTTTAAAATTAATTTCACCTGCTTCCTTTACTTCTAAAATGTGACTACTAGAATAGGAAAAAAAATAAAGAAAAAATGAAATTAACATTGAAATATATGAATTTAACTTTGTCAAATGGAGAGATATGAAAAATTATTACTGCCTTATAATAACACCAAAAGGTACATTAAAGTAGCATTACTGGTGTTTTTAAAAAGTGGCTATTTACATTTTAAATGGCATATATTGGCCAGATGTGGTAGCGTGTGCCTATAATCCCAGGTACTTGAGAAACTGAGATAGGAGGATTGCTTGAACCCAGGAGTTAAAGACTAACCTGGGAGATATAATGAGACCTCATCTGTCTTTACGAATATACATTCATGTAATACATTCACACAAATAGCAATAGCAAATTTTCTTCCTTTGAGGAGAAAGTGGATTTTTAAAACCAACCAAATATTTAAAATAAAATGGATAGCCAATTAAAATGGATAGCATTAAAAAAAAAAATGGATAGCACTGTTAGGGTTAAAAATAAACTGTGAGCTTAAAGTAGTGAAATCTGTTCTTGGGTATTTAATAAATTGTTTCCAAAGGCAGTTTGAGTAATAAGTAAGTATATCACCTAATAAGATGATCACTTATTTGGATGTGTAGATTTCAGTACATTTTCAAAACAATGTTATGAGATGTACATATTATAGTTTTACCTTATAAGCTCTTTGAAAAAGTGGACCATATCCTAGATTCTGTTACCCAGCTAAGAATATAGCAAGCCCTGGTAGTTGTTTTTTTGTTGTTGTTTTTTTTTTTATTTCATGCTGTATTATCTTTAATTAAGCTCATAGACCTATCCTTCATTAAGCACAAAGAACTATTTTTAATTAAGCACAAAGACCTTTTTAAACATGTCACCAAGTGTAGAGACCATTCACCCACTGCTATGTTTGGCCGCCAGTCTCTTGTCCCTCTCTTCAGCAATGGTGAGGTGGATGCCTTTTCCTCGGGGAAGAGAAATCCACACTTTGTTACCTTTGCCAATAACAAAATGTTGGAGAGGCAAGTGGCAAAGCTGTTGCCATTGGCATCTTTCACATGAACTACGTCAAAAGACCCAGGATGTCTTTCTCTGTTGGTGATCACACCAATTCTTCCCAGGTTAGCACCTCCAGTCACCATGCACAGGTTACCTGTGTCAAACTTGATGAAATCAGTAATCCTACCAGTCTCCAAATCAATCTGAACGGTGTCATTCACTTTGATGAGGGGATCAGGATAGCGGATGGTACGAGCATCATGGGTCACCAGA